>NW_017805496.1:92102-105993 GCF_001891065.2 Hippocampus comes | reverse complement strand
ATATATATATATACATATATATTAGGGTTATGAGGGTTTTTTTTGCCAAAAATAAGATTTTGGAGGGCAGGGATGAATGAAACAATTTAACCTTTTCTTTTTTCATGAAAAATAATAATTGTTTCTAAATTTAAAAGAATAACTAAAACTGACTGTCTTCTCAAAACATTCCTTTTTTTTTAACCCAACCATTTGTTTTTGTCTGTTATATTTTCTCGATCAAAAAATGTGTTTTTTGTAGAACATTTATTGCAATAAATTTCTCTTCGATTTTATTGCTCAAAGAAAATAAAAACTCTTCATCGTGGCGATAGTTTACTTCCAGCTGTCCCGCAGCCGTATTACATTAGCATTTCAATAAACTCTGTGCCCAGTGCTGGCAATAAAAAAATCCCGCTGACCTTTAAAGGCAGGCGAGCCTGTCATATCATTTAACCTCAAGACTGTAGCGCAAGTGCGAGCGGCTTCGCGGCACAGTGCAGCCCTCATTACCGGCCGCTCTGACACAGTGACTCTCCTTAAAGCAAAGCCAGCCTGTGGCGACAGGACCAGCTCCCTGTTACCACCGAAGAGGCCTTTCATCAATGCCGCCGCTTCACCGAAATTCATCAGCCAAATTATGGACTCAAAACCCCGCTGCGCCTTGGGTCGCTCATTTGAAGAGTTTTTATTTATTTTTATTTTTTTTTTTTATGTGACCATAGACAAGTGCAGGTGCTTGTGGAATACATGAGCTCAGGGATAGGCAACCGATTGCCTGCGGGCCGAGCACACTCTGAGAATATATAAATTTGTGGGTGTTGCAAACATGACATGAAGTTCTTATCATGGATCATGCGGAGGCCTAATCATTTTTTTGTGGGTTTGGGATGATATGCAAAACAAACTTTAACAATCTTAAAATTTCGAGTGAGTTGTGGAAAAAAAAATGCACAAGAATGAGTTTTTGGACTGAATGTCGGTTTCATGATCAGCAGTTTTGTGCCATTCTTGAATGGTATTTTGTTTTTATTTATTTATTTAATTGTATCCAAGAGAGCCCTTTGCACTGGAAAAAGAAAATGACATTTTGTGGTTATTTTGTTGTTTGATACAAACCTGAGTAGATCTTTAAACATGCATAGGAAAATGGATGATGAAAAATGAATCTGGCTTGTCAAAAATTGACTTGTGTACAGGGCAGCGTTGGATCGGTTCTCACTCAGTGATGGTGTGAATGGTTATTCGTCTCTATATGTTCCCTGTGACTGACTGGTGACCAGTTTTCCCAAAGTCAGCTGGGAGAAACTGCAGCAGCCTCCCTTGACCTAATTCAGGTGCTGAAAATGGATGGATGCATATCCACGTCAATATTATTTTTGCCTTTACATCGCTGAGCTATGAACAGCACCCGACACCCCTTTTTGATCGCAAATCTTTCAGCAAACTTTGCTGCCATGGTCCGCCCACATTAGATGCAAAGAAAACTTTTATTTTATGACACCCATCTTTCTTAAGCCCTGTAATTTTCCCCCAAAGTGAGTGACTCAAACATAATGGCTTCCTGTTCTATTTCAAGCATCGGTCCTTGAGGCGTTTTTTTTTCTTTTTTTTTTTTCGCTGCCTCTTGTTTGTAATAGAAATGTGCATGAAACTGGTGTAAGGTACCGGTATGTATTTTTTTAGGTGGCAAATATACATGAGATTGATTATCGAACTTTGACGCCATGCCCTGCCCACATAAAAGCCATGACCCCCCCCCAGAAAACAAACTGAAATTCCATCTGTTCAATTTCGGACATGGCTCATGGTAGAAATGTCCATTGAACTCCCTTTCAGTCTCTTATAATTGTGTTGGGGCATTTTTTTCCACCCAAATAACGGGTCTGACTGCCCTTTTTTTATGGTGATTCCTTAAAATGATAATCAAACTCTGACACTCCCCACCCTATGTTTGACAGCATAGGCAAAAAAAAAATGTGAACAATTTTGCATGGCCCATCTGAAATTGGAAGTTGCCCATCATGGCTTTTTCAATATGTCCAAATTTCGGCTCAATTTCCTGCATGGGTCCTTGAGACTTTTCGCTGCCCCGTTAGGACGGACGTGTCCACCCAATTTTCTGTCCATCGATCAAACTTTTGTCCAGGTCCTTTTTTTTTTTTGGATTGTCCTAGAACTCTGTCGAAAAAAAAAAAAAAAACCCTCTTAGACAAAATACCTTCCAGTCACCTACCAGCCGTGTCACGGCGATAAAAGACGGAAAGTTCCAGCCAAGGTCAGTGTAAAGAGGTCGTATTGGGTGTTTGTATTGGATTGTGCCCTGTCAGGTACTGATGAGGCCCACCGGGCTTTGTAAATCAAGCTCGGCGGCCCACTGAGAACACGTCGTCCATCAGTGCAACTTCAGCTCGTCCTCGCGTTGTGCAAATTGATCACCCCGTACAAACATTGTTGCGGCTATTTCCGAACAATTTTGGTACGCGGTGGAGCCAACGCAAACATGCGGCATCAATACAATAGACGGCATACGGACACACGCGCACGCACACACACATACACACCTAACACAAAATGGATGCGTGGCCTTTGGGTGCACTAATTGCATATTTTTGACAGAACAATTAGCGTCCTGCAGACAGGATAACCTTTTAACACAATACATCACCTTCATTATTCCCGACCTTCCATATGTTGGTGTGTGCGCGTGTGCGTCTGTGTTGACGTGTTAAACTCACTCCTGCAACACCCCCAAGGAGCGTGGCAAGCATTTAATGCGGTGAAACAGGTGCAGCCAGACAGAAAGGCCGGCACCGTCTCCGCGGCGCACTCTGACCCCGCCAGCCAGCAGCTTTTGTGGGCATGAAGGCGCAAATTGCTATTGCCGAAACCAAAAGAGAAGCAACGCGTTGGCGGGTGCACCGATTCGCCGATTATTTTGACATACATGATTTCCTCTGGGTAAATGGTGACCTCTTTAAAGCGGGGATTTTTAACTGGTAAGGAGCCAGGTAGTAAAAAAATATATATAAGGTGCAATGGTTTGAGGTTACAAACGGTGCACAGTGAGCAATGAAAGTGAAAAGTAGTTGCCAAAGCCCGCACACGAAGCAAGAGTTCAGTCAAGTTTTGATGCATCAGCCAATGTGCAGTGTGTTCATGTATACTGGTAAGGAGGCAGGTAGTAAAAAAAAAATATATATAAGGTGCAATGGTTTGAGGTTACAAACGGTGCACAGTGAGCAATGAAAGTGAAAAGTAGTTGCCAAAGCCCGCACACGAAGCAAGAGTTCAGTCAAGTTTTGATGCATCAGCCAATGTGCAGTGTGTTCATGTACTGTATTAATAATGACTTTGTATTTCCATGAAGGACTGCAGAGCATACATCCTATTTTCCGTCTTGCTAAAATTAACGCGAATTTAAGGATCAGCCCGTCTCAAGCTAATCGGCCACCACTCGACCAAGTGTGGCTTCTAGTTGCGGAGGCCAGAGTGTGGGACAAAAAAGGGAATGTTGACCGAAGAAGACAAATTGATTTAAATTCTTTTAGGCGGCACATAATACACGACATTGCGCGTGTGTCGCATCACCAAACATGAATGGCGCCACCCCCAACCTTCAACAACAACTTTCGTGTGGCAATTCGAATCATGAGATTTTAAGTGCTACTTATCAGATACTACTGATCTTAGTTAACATTAATATGTGCACCCAACAAAACTCAATGTCGTTCTGCTTATATTTCACACAAGCTAGTCTGTAGCGTATCTTGGTGTAATGTGGCGTAAGCCCGTCATTCCGTCACTGATGGACTGCCGTTTTGCTGGCGAATGACGTTGCAAACATTGACGGACTAAGCGCCAGCAGAAACAAATAATTGCTAATCATCAGAATGGTACCACTTTCGCCTCACTTTTGAGCCACAAAAAAAACCCCAAAAAAAAACCTGTCGACATAATTCTTAATAAAAATTAAAAGACTAGGGACACGGTAACTCCCTGCAGTTAGCTTGGAACTTTAAGGTTTGCTCCTCCATTTAGTTGTTGTCTTTGATACCAGTTGCACTGGTGAAAAATTCAAGGTAGTGTGTTGGTAAAGTTGCATCTCGAAAGTCTTCAAATCACAACTTTCTTTGCATGTGGGAGGTCCCGGCAAACTCTGTGATGAGATTTACATGCAGTGCAGCCAAGCAGTTTATCGCGTACAATTGATCTGCGATATAAAAATGTACTTTGAGTAGATTTGCGGGCCGTTTGGATCACAAGCTACCCACTTTATCGCGGCCAATCCAGAACTACTTAGCGTGCATCCGCTGCCAGGCCGCCTCGGCGCAGTAAGGCGGAACCACCCAGACATGAAATGTCATCACGTCATTTATGAGATTTCTCTCTTAAAGTGAACATCCAATAAAATACAGATGTAAATACAGGTGGGGGGCCCCGATAAATCTCGGGGCCCATGAAGCTGTTCCCCCCTTTTTTTGTGTGTGTGCGTGTGTGTATTTAATTTCACACGTATTTGCACAAGGAAATTACATTTGACTTATCTACTACAGGTAAATATCAAGCGCCAACATGACCCGGGAACTTATTCTCCTCACACTGTTCGTAGAATCGCCCAATCCCCATGCACCCCCCCCCCACCTCCCCCAACACCTTAAAAAAAAACAACTTCAACAAAGTGTGATTTCATTCCATTCGTCAGCTTTTTGAAGGAGCACAGCAGCCTTTTTTTGGCCTTGAAACCTGCCACCTAAAGTGGGTCATTGCCCTCAAGACAACTCAGGCGCATAATGCTTTTATCGATAGCGGGGCTCCATGATGACGATCAGATTTTTATGGCCACTAAAATATGCAATTTCGCTGTGATTAAATGAGTTTCATACAGTGAGACCCAGCTCATTACTTGGTGATATGACCCGTGGCCTTCGTGTTCGCCTTCACTCGGAAGGTTGCTTAAAGCTATATGACAACAAATGAAGGAGAAAAGCCAGAATGAACTGTGGTAGGCAAGCTAAGGCGGCTAGGTGAGGGAATTAGAAGACATGGGCGGGTAACTATGAGAGTGGGGGTAAGGTATGGTAGGATGAGTAAGTAGTGGCAGGGGGTGAGGGAAATAAAATATTTCGGTAGGCAAGTAAGAGACCTGGGAATGGTCGAGTAAGCTCGGTAAAAGGTATCTAAGGAGGTAGGTAGGTAGGGTCAGTAGCAAAGGGTAGGTAGATACGAAAAGTAGGTACTGTAGGTTCGTGGGGCAAGGTAAGCAGGAAAGCAATGTGGTAAGCTAGGTACAATAGAATACAATACATCCTGATTCATATCGCGCTTTCACAAAAGCTGCAGCTGTAACAAAGCGCTTTACAAAACAGAAAATAAAATAATACAATAAAAAATAAAATAATAAACACAACACATAACACAAAAACACGGACCCCACTGAGAATGATATATACTCCAGCACGGAGGCGGAGACGCACGTCCGGCGACGACTGCAATATTTATCACAGAGTGTCTGGTAGTTGTCGACATAAACATGTTCTGGATCACATACCTTTCTCCGTCCCTTTCGCAGGCTTCACGTTACGGTTGCCGGTTGGTCAAATAACTTGTCGTGTTTTCTGAGTAATCCAAACATGGATACTGAAGGCATGTTTTAAGGTTGTTTTTTTTTTTTTGTTGTTGTCAATCATCCGACGGGTATATGGCATATGTGTCTTATAGTCCGGAAATTACAGTAAATAGGTTGGTAGGGTGAATCGGTTAGGTAGGTATAGGTGAGCTGGAGAGGTAGGCAAGGTAGACAACAGAAGAAGAAAACTCTTGGATGAGATTTTTCATTGACCGCTGGAGAAGAGAGAGAAATTATATTTGAAGGCTGTTTTCTTTGCTACCGTATTCAATAACAAGACTGCTGGACGGTCGGAATATCCTTGTCCACTGTGTGTGTGTGTTACATCTTGTATCTTCCTGCTGCCATCTGATAGAGTCCACGCACACACAGACAAGCACGCGTTTATCCCGTAATGGGGCTGGTGTGGGTGGGCATTGACACATGCTTGAAAGCAGCTTTGTGGCCCCGGCCAAGATTGCCCCCTCGTCATGTCTGATAAGGTAGGTGGAGGTGGCAGGGGGGGGGGGGGGTATCACATGAACCTGTGTTGCATGTGTCAACAGTCGCCATGTTGCGGCGGCAAAGTTGTGAAGGCCGAAGAATAAACAGGCTGACAAAACGCCGCCGGTGTGTATACAGCGCATGGACAACATTAGCGGCGCGCTCCAAGCTGTCCGCTGTCAAACTGTATGCAGGCAACATCACCATCTGCTGCGTTTGCCTGAGCAACTTAATTCAAGGTTGTCCGTTGCCATTTCCGCCATTTAGTTCATTTTCGAGTGGCTTTTTATTTCTCGCCGTTCTATTAATTTCCATTGTGACAGAAGGCGGTTGGAAGTGAATAAACTGGTGAGGGGAGCAATCAAAATGATGACACGGAACATATATTCATCGTCGATAGCTCTCTATGAAGAGGATGCAGATTTTTTTTTTTTTTTTACTTTGCAGATTATTTCTATGCCTTTATGATTGACTGGCCTTTACTATTTCCCCTCCATCCAAAGGCTCAATTTTAGAAGAAGAAGAATGATCTTTTATTTAAAACCGATGGATCATTTATAATTCTATTTATTCCTCATGTGCAAAGTGGCGTTTATCGTGAATAGGCGGCACGGAATGTTTGCGTTATGGCACTCAATTTACTTCTTCTGAGTGTGCCAAAGGAACATTTAGCGATCTTGAGTAAAGCTAGCTCAACGCTAAAGCTAGCAGAACATATGGTGGGCTCAAACACGGTTTTAAATATTTACGGGACACCTCAAACATGTTAGCTTTTTACCGGCAGAAAATCCAGCAAAGTTTGGGACTTCTATTTTTGTTGTTGTCAGTTTCACTTTTGTGTTTACCCACGTTGCCCATACTTTGACCTTTATGGTCTATCTGTGTGGATCGATAAAAAGTTGCATGCTGTCTAAACTTCTTTTTTTTTTTTTCGTATTCCCCATTTCAACACGCTTGAGCATGAGGGCGATAAAATGATGTTTCATTCAAAAAATAAATAAATGACATCACCGTCAAATAATAATCATATAAGGGCCAAATGCAGCTAGTATTGCCAGCTAATGTAAATCTGTGCATTCAAAAGAACACTATTGGCTAATTTAACCACATTCCTCCCTCATAAACATTAAAAGCAATGACCCATAGAGATCCGACTGCATTTTCATTGTCAGGTCGGCTGCCTCTTCTCCTTGAGCTTAATTTATATCGCGCTTTCACAACGCCCGCAGTGTTACCAAAGTGCTGTACAGAGAACATCAAATAAAAAACAGTAATGAAACCATAACTAATGCACGTGTCATGGTTCATTTGTTTTTTTTAAAACAAAACAGAAACTTAAAATAAAATCAAATAATGACTTGTTAGCTCAAAATTTGCTCTCAACTCAAGTCGGCTTCTTCACTGGACTCAATATGATCTGCATCTGCATCAAACCACAACAATCACATGACAACATTTCCTCACCGAGCCGGCAGAATACGTTAATGTCGCAGTGTGGCACTGAACCTCGCCCCAAACAGAAATACACCCCCACGTTGACATTATAAACCCTTTCAGGGACATCAGTTACTACAGTGGACAGCTTATGATGTCATCAGGTTACAGGGTGCAGGAAAGGGTTAAAGTAGAGTTTTCAGAAAATAAAACTGTCAACACTGCAAGCTCACGCGAATCCGAGCCAACTGCTTGACTTGCCACTTCAAAGTGCTTATTTAGTTTGAGAACTTTGTCCAGCCGAGCAGCCAAATCAGAGCGTGACAAACTCGGGATGGGTGGGAGGGGGGGGTGATGATAATTAGTCCCGTTATTTTCTGAGCAGAGCGAAGTGATGAACGGTCCGATCACAGAGAAGATTTACTGACGGGATGGAACGCGCTCCACACGCACACACACACTGCTTTCTATTTGTAACCAGACAGTGTTTCTATATGACGCCCTCTTCCTGATTGCATTCAATGTGAACTGTCACTGCAGTGACTTTCTAAGCTCACTTCGTCAGGTCCAGTCAATTGTTGGATATGCATTATCCTTTGAGCATTTGTCTTGTTTGACCTCCAAATCTGTATATAGCTCCAGACAGGACAAACAAGCGCATATGTCTTTGTTTGAAACAAAAGAGCTTGTGCCGTATTGATTATTTGCCTTTGCCAAACAGCAGCTCCAACATGCCTTATCCATATTTATCACCAAAACAAGCACCTCCACATGTATTATTTTTTTTTCCCCCTCATGGCCACACGGGTGCCGATTGTTATGCATGAAGCGACGCAACCTGCAGCCGCCGCTCAGATGCTTATCGCAGCGGCGCTCTCATCTGATGGCGACGCGTTGCTCGGACAAGAGGTGGGCCCTCCTAGACGCCGCTCATATCTGCTCTTTAACAATTCCATCAGCGGCGGATAAGCCGGCCCGCAATAAACGGCGGCATGAAAATGCATGGGGGGATCTAGCAAGCTAGCGGGGACGGTGCAGCAAGACGCCTGAATCATCAAAAAGCGCTTCAACAAACAAAGACAAAAGTTAGATTGCATGTATGGCGCGATTGTACAAGCTAGCAAATGTCAAGGTGAAATCTGCAAATACGGGAGTTTTTTTGCTAAGGTGATAGTAATGTTTCGACATGTATCCGTATTCAGATTGTTCTCGAGAGAAGACTATTAATAATTACACTTACCTAAAAAGAAGACCAACTACTGATGTTCCCCTTCCGTAACACGAGAAATTGTTGATGTGACACTTCCTTAAAAAGGAGACAAATTGATGTTGCACCCTAAAAAAAATAAAAAACAAAAAAACACAAACTATTAATGTGACACTTTCCTAAATAGAAGACAAACTGCTGATGTGACATGTTGACAGCTGATTCTGAAGTGCCTGGACAGATGACACTGACATGGCAACACATCTAATTGGACAAAAAAAAAATTGTAAAACACACACACACACACACACACACACACACACACACACACACAAAGGGTAGACACTATGAAATAAAGATAATAGGCTGTCGGGAATAAATTAATCCCATTAATACCTCTATCTTTGGCGTCCATCACTGTTGGTACTCCAGCCAGCGTGCTTGACACCACTCGTTAGCTTCACAATGACTTTGGTCTGGGATTCATCCCACTATTTTTCCACCAGCGAATGCAAGTTTCTACGCTGTCCAGTTCGTCTTCGCTCGTCTCTCACCAGCCACCTCCTGATTGACAGGTCCATCCCCCTGACACTGATTGGCACTCAAGATCATGAGGCTGATAGAAAGGTGGCAAATTCTGTGAGATGCCACTGCTTCCCTTTTTTTTAATTTGCAAAGTTCCCGTAGACGTGCAGCCCATTTGCAGGAGGGTGGAGGAAGACAGAGCCAGGGACTATTTTGCATGCTGCCAACTGACGACGGCGTCCCTCAGGGGGAGAACATTGGTGAGGGGGGAGCGAGGGTGGCTTTTTATGCAGGAGGGGAGAAATCTGCTCTAAGTTGCACTTACACACACACACGCACATGCATACGCACACACACTTTCTCTCTCTTCCATCCTCACCCCAACCTTTTCTAACTGCACGTATGCCCATGTCTGTGGGGATGTATGACCTTTGACCTCGGCATCTGTTAGCGGTGGGGCCGTCACCTGCATGTCACTTTCGTGAGCGCCATGCATCACTCTGTCCGGCGTGCGACACGGGGGAGAGTTCTCAACAAAGTGCACGAATCGATATGACACGCGCTACGATAGAGTACAAAACAGTGTGAGCCGACGGCATGCAACGTGATGAAAGATCACGGTATACATGATGTGATCAATGCAACACCTCGTGATATGATTATGGTACCATATACTATGATGTGGCGGTACGTTTGGATGCAGGGAATCCAATAAGTTATAAGATACAACATGAAGCAACGGAATACGATGCAGTACGATCCAATTGGATCTAATATAGTGTACCATAAGATCCTCTATGAGCCGATACGTTGCACGATACCATGTGATGCCACGCAATATATACTTTACTATATTATACGTTGGAATATGTTACAATGCAATATGATGCAGTATGGTCCCACGGGCTGTGATAAAACATCGTACAAAATAAGATGATTTGATATGCATAAAGGCGAGATGCAACACGATACGTTGTGGTCGAGTATGAAGCTATATGATTAAATCTGATACAACCTGATACTTTGCAAATGTACATGGAAGTAAAAAAAAAAGAAAAAAGGACTTGAACACTGGTGCAACCGTGATATTTAAGTTAGCCCTTGTATTCCTCCAAAAAAATTATGTAATTCCTGAGCTAAAATCGCACTCAATGTGGGAGTGATGTCATACCAGCACGATACGGTATGATATGATATCATTCGATATGATGTGAGATAGTATATTATCACATAACGATACATACAGAATGCAAACCGGAATGATATGATCATACAATCAAAAAAACAACATGACACGATGTGATGCATTATGATACGATACACTACGCCGCGATACAACACTCACGGGGAACTGGTATAAAATAAGAGCTATGACCAGGATGCTGGTAGAGGAAGACGCAGCTTGTTTGGAGGCCCCATTGCATCGAGGAAGAGGGGAGCAGCGCTCATTCCCAGTAGCCACCAGAAGCATCAAGCAAAGAGAGAGAGAGGGAGAGAGAGCGAGGACGAGATAGGGTGAGTCAACTAGAATGGCTGACACAACAGAATTTCGAGGGTCGGGGGGCTTCTTGAAGAAAACATGAGCCGAAGGGAAGAAGAAGGTGTCAGCCCAAAGCAATTTCTCACTCGGCTTCACGGCAGCTTATGAAACGCGGTGAAATCGCCACATCAAACAGTCTGGCCAGGCATGCGTCCACTCATTTAAAAGCATTACGATATGTTAACTGATGCGTATCTGTCATAACAATCCCGGCCAGTGTTCTTTTGCTCAACAGCTTGAAGAGCACCGCTGTTTTCATCCCCAATTTTATTTGGAGTCAGACGTCATGACCAAAGGTGGCAAATGGGGACAGATGAGGGCAGTGTCCAAAGCAATATACCATACAGGGCGCTCCAAATGTGATACCGAATGATATGAGAGAATTCAATACGTGTTCAAACACGATACGATACGAATATGATGTATGAAAAAGTATAATTCAACGCAATACAAGATTCAATATATGATGAAAAGATGCGACATGATATGACACGATACACACCGAGAAACAACACTGCAAGATCCTCTAAGGCGTGGTCTGATGTAGTCCGAAATGTGCTCAAGCGACGCGCTCCCAGATGATACAATAGGATACGACACATTGCAATACGATAAGACGAAATGATTTTGGAGTCTGATCACTTTGTGATTTATTTTTTCTTAATTCATTCAAATTTAGCGGACTTACAATGAACAATGCTTCTCTTTGTGGCGTGTCAAATTGACGAGTTTGACGCTATCTGATACGATTCGATAAGATACGACGTCACGTGCGATATGATAGCATGATCTAATAGGAAGCCATGTTATGCAATGCAGTGCAATATGCACTGTAGGATATAAGATAGTGATTTTTTTTTTTTTTCTCATCGCAGTCGAAGTCCTGGCATCGAAATGAAAAGTCAGTACGGGGATGGAAAAGGACAAGCCACTTGAGAGAGAAGTAGCTCAAAAAGAAGAAAAAGTGAATTTGTCTTGGCGGGAGCACACAAGATGTCCAGCAGTGCGTCAGAGATGGATTTTTTTTTTTCCTGTTGGATGGAACAATGTGGTCTGTTCCTGACGGTAAACGCGGTCGTTCTTCAGGAGACTCGGTGGCACAGACGACACCTTCTGACTGATGGCACTGTCAAGCGGTAAAAAAAAAAAAAAAGACTCTCCTGCCCACATGACGGATCTTCAGTGTACAAGTGTCCAGTACAATCGCAGGAACCTTGACAAAATGCTCAGAAACAAACAAACAAAAAAAAATATATATATATATATATCTATATATATATATATATATATATATATTTTTTTGGAAAACTTCCTAAAAGTTGACCAAAACACCTCTTGGGTTGAATTCCTTGGAGACACACTTGATGAATCCCATCTACCCTGGGAGCAGGAATTCAGATTACCCCCCCACCACCCTTGTGAGATAGGTTTAGGAATTGGTGCCGGTCCCTCCTTCTCAGCAGGGGGTGTCTGTCCGAAGTAAACATGGTGAAGTCACATCCCGGCTGGATTACTGTAATACACTTTACTTTGGAGTCAGCCAATCCTCCATGAAGTGTCTCCAGTTGGTCCAGAATGCTGCTGCTCGTCTCTTGACTGGTACTCGTAAGAGGGAGCACATAACTCCTACTCTGCCATCCCTTCACTGGCTCCCTTTACATTTCAATCTGTGTTGTTTTTGTTATTTTTGGTACAAAAACTTGGATTTCTGTGCTTTGATTGTGAATGTCTTAAACTCTTCTGATTGTAAATGCTTCTCTGTGTTATGTGAAGCACATTGAGTTATCTTGTGGAAGACGTGCTACACAAATCAAGCTGCCTTGCCTTACCCAAGGTACACGCGTCCCAATTTGATTGCGTTTGTGTCATCAATGTTACCAAGACAGCGAATGTGCCTGCGTGTCCTTGTGTGTCGTGAAAGCTGCGGCTTAAGAAGACATCTTCTAATTGTCTCGATATTTTGCAAAATGCACATGACACATCAAGACTAGTTAATCTGAAATGAACAGAAAGACATACATATCGCTCGTTGAAGAATCAGTTCCCACTGGTGTTAACAAAAACATGAATGGCGCAGTCCTGAAAGACTAAATTGTTCAAGAAACGCGTATGGAATCCACATTGTCTTTGATTTTTAGTCAACACATATCTTGCGGTTCGTACATACTGACTTTATTCAAAGACCAATTTGTCTTTGATGTTTAGAAAAGACTTTACCAATGTTTTTGATGTTTGGGAAAATATCTACCTCACGCTCAGTGCAGGCTCTGAACTGTCCTTGATGTTGAGGAAAAACATGTATGGTGTTACATTCCAAGACCCTACAGACTCTTGGAATGTGAGTGTTTTCAACAACTTCAAACAGCGGTCGTCTCATCATCTTTGATGTTTATGAAAAGACAACACTACATCCCCATCGTCCTCATTTACACAGTAAGCAGTGAATGAATGTGATTCGCCGCCGATGTTTTACACAAGACTTTTAATCCAAGACGTCTTCTTACTCTCAGCGTTGGAAGCGGCTGCAACTCTGTTTTAGCTATTTTTACTCGTGCTCCTCCTTTTGGCTGTGTGTCATTCTTTTATCCCCATCTCACAAAAGCTGTCTTTGTGGCAGAAGACGACGACGAGTCCTAGAGAGAAGAAGCGTGTCAGGCTCGAGCATATTTGAATATGTTGAGCGAGCAGACGAATGCGGCATATCTGTTTGAAGCAAAATAAGACAGCCAAGCGCACACCGTGGCAAAAAATAATATATATATATATATATATATATATATATATATTGTGGAAGTGATGCAGCTGGAAGGGTTCGTTCCGGGTGACCCTGCAAGGATGAAGAGAGGTGTGCATCCTGGCGGGGGTGACCTCACTGGGCCGGGGGTGACACTGACGAAGGATGGTCCAGGTGGAACCTTTGACTTCTCAGAGAACAACTGAGCTCAGTGGCCACAATTAATCTTCATTAAAAACTATGTGCCCTGCTCTTCTTGGCCCCCATATAGCAAGTTTGTGCAAGGAGCGCGACAAACTTTACCTCACGAGGACAACACCTGCAACAAAATGATTTACAGAGAAGGATGTATTCTAGCAC
>NW_017805496.1:9028-92056 GCF_001891065.2 Hippocampus comes | reverse complement strand
GGTTAGCATAAAAAACCTTTGCCGTTGTATAATTAGTGCCGTCAAAATATGATTGGAAAATTAAAAAGAATGAAATCTACACATGTATAAAATCAATCATTACATTCACACTTTATGTTCATTATTTGTTTTGAGTTTTGAACAGTGTTTTTTGGGGGGGTGGGGGGTCTTTGTTTAACCTCTAAAATCAACTTCAAATTGTATCATGTTCCTGAAAACAGGTTTGCAGATAATCGTAAATTGACAACGGCGTTTACGAAAACATGCTTGAAGACGAAAGTGTCCCGGATGTGCACAAGAACATGTTGGAGGAAAATTCAAAGTAAATTGTTTTTGATATTTACAGAAACAACCTCATTGTTTCAGATCATAGACGCTAAAGCGTTAACGTTTGACAAAAATACGTCCATTTTTGAAAACTGTTGTGAGTCCTGGGCATCACCCTGCAATGGAAACGTAGCCTTAGATATGCAATTAATGCTTTTCTTTTCATCCCATTAGTGAATCAAAGCGCTGGATGGCTCAAATAAATTGAACACATGCTGTCACTTGGTGTCAAACCCTGATCGAGATTAAGCAGCGCGACAACGCAGTGGGATATATCAACTTACTCTCAAATGAGCAGTGGGAAAATAAAAAGCATTCCACTCAATTCCAGACAATGGTCTCTGGTGAGCTCTGAAATAATCACCCCAGCCGCTTAAAACGCGATACAAGGTTGCATTGTTCCTGAGGGGATGGCTTCTTAGTTTTTAATAACGTGTTTTTATTTTCCGTAAATGTTGAGCGTAATGTGCTCATAATGCTTTTTTGTCACAAACATGGTGCTGATACCACAATGCTTTGATTCTACAAAAAGCAGGAATTAATTCCTCCCTCTGTGACGCGTCGGAGGATTTGTGTCATCGAGACAACGGTGTTCGGCGACTTCCTTGGAGAAATAACTTCACCCGCTACAATTTCCTTTAATTAGGCGGCGGGGAAAAAACATCTAACGGAAGAAAAAGGGGTGGGGAGGGTTCATAATACGGCTCATAACTAAGATTAATTTGGGATCTGAGCTTGCGGCGGGTTTCATATTTTGTCAAAATGAAGATCAATCTATCTATCGAGCGAGCGAACGAGCTAGCGAGGGAGCTGGCTGGCTAGCAAGCCAGCTAGCTAGGGAGCTAGTGAGGGTGACACTCAAACAGAATTGTGGGAGTAAACTGCATTTCCTTTGTACAGGTATTTGTATTTGCCAGCAAGCTACATAGTTATCTGTTTGTTGTATTGTTCTGACTGTTTCCAAAAATATATATATAAATATAAATGACCTTTGATAACCAAAAACAGGTATTCTATGTTAACTTCGTCTAAGCTTCTTAATTTCCATATCAAGTGGAAATAACAGACCATAGAGAAGAGTGAGTGCATTTAAAGGACCTATGTTGACATGGCGGTCCATTTGTCCCTAACAAGCTAACAAAATGTTTGTTTTTTTTTTTACTCAGGAAAATAAAAGTGGCATACATTTTCCGTGATATCAATCAGTTTTGTAGCACTCTGTAAATAAATAATTGCTCCTCAAATCCTTTTTCATCGCCAAAATCAAGACGCCATGTCTTGGTGTACACGTCAGCGTGAATGAAGAAGGCTTTTTTTTTCCAACAATTGTTGGTAAACATGCTTGAAGATCCGCCATACATCGTAATTCTTGGGCACTGTATTTGGAGTCGTCCGAGCCAAACTAGGTGTGACGTCTCATACTCGTGCTCCCCTCCACAAAGTCACTCTGAGTAAAAGTGACTTTGAATCAAGCTGATGATCACATCCTGTGATTGTCACTGTGCTGTTTTGTGTGCGTCTGACGAGCAGGCGAAGGTGCCCTATAAAAAGGGGGAGGGCGGGATGGCAGTGATGCTGTACTTAAAATGAGATACAGTCCTGTTGCTCACAGGTGCATAAAATTTTATTGTCCTTACACAGGGGGGTCGGGGGGGGGGCTTTGAGGGTTGCTGGAGGTGTCTCGAGCTTGACTTGCTGCATCCTTTCCAGGCCAATGGCTAACGACCGTGATGCTCCTGCCTTGTGAACAGTGTAGCCGCAGTTACCTTGAAAAAGTAACTCGGTTAATTAAATGACTATTTGATGTTAAAAGTAACTGAGTTACTTTACTGATTATTGGTTTGAAGGTAGTGAAGTTCGAATGGCCACTTAGAGGGCTATTCCTTATGCGGAGCTTCTTATTGGTCAACAATGGCTCATTGAACAACAGAGGCTCACGTCAGCCATCACATACCCTCATGCCAAATGTTGATGAAACCTGAAAGGTCTGGTTATATTGATGACATCGTCAAAAAATGTAAACCACAATAAATTTGGTTTTGAAATTATGATTTAATTCCAATCGGCATATACTGCCTTTTATAGAAATGTTGCCCCCACCAAGGTGGCCGCCATTTCGGCATCGGACTTTCTTCTTTCAAAAAAAATATTCACGTAAAATTACATTATGGGAGCTATGAAAATGTATACTGAATGCTGTCTATGGTAATCAATAAGAGTTATTTTGGTTTTAAATAACAATTTTTCATTGTTTTAGTTGAGACAATTCTATCCAAAACTTTCTTGAACAGAACCTTTTGTTCAACTTCAACAAAAATTGTGAGCAGCTGGCAACTCCAAGACAAAATATGGCAGAGATAGAGTTAAAAGAAAAGTTGTGTGTTTCAGTGTGTGTGTGTGCGCGATGGCTGACATTTATCCAGGCAGATGGGTCTTTTACCGCATTACGTTTGTCGTTAAAGAAGGGCCCCATTCTGTTTCTGCCACTCGCCAACAGTGTACACACCCATCAACAAAACACATGTGCATCAATATTATAGTACTGCATATACACAGCACTTGGAAAACAACCGCCTCAAAAGTTTGCACTAAGAATGATAATAAAGTCATGTGAGTAATGGCACGCATCAACAGAATAATGTTTTAGAGTGGTTATTTTTTTCATAGTGGCACAGGAGTTAATTCTAAGCAACAGAGATTTTTTTTCTTTTAATATAGCCTTATGTCATGGCTAACTTATTTTTACACTTTCAAGGAAGATAATATTATCATGCACCAGCAAAGGTTGATTTTACCTTTAGTCTTACTCAGTTTTATTATTAGATTAAATAACCTTTATTTGGCCCATGATGGGAAAGTCTGAATCATTTTTGCCATTGTGGTGAGTACAGGCATATTGTTTGCAGGAAACAGAAAAGAAAAAATAGGCGAGCCAAGAAGACACAAAGTTTGTAAATACATAATATTATAGAGAGGTTAACTTAACACTTCTCGTTATGTGACAGATAACGCCATCAAAGGTTCTTTTTATTTATTTTTTGTCTTACTGGCTTTATTATGCAGTGGTACGCTTATTTTTACGCTTGCATTTTGCCATGCATCATCAAAGTTTTTTTTTTTTTTTTTTTTAATCTTATAAGAGTTTATTATATATGCCAGATGCTGCGGTCGCGCTATTAATTCATTTTGCTTCCGCTCCATGCTCTTTGCGAGTTTTTTCATTTTGCCCTTGCGTGTTTGACTGACGCCTCTTCATAGGCAGGATGTAACCTAGTGCGCTTAAAAGAGGGCGAATGACGGCCTGGCTGCACCTGATAAAACAAGAGCGGCTCGCATTAAAGTGCGAGCGTGACATTTAAGGAGACTCGGGTGCGGGCTGATGAGCTGACTGAGGAGCAGATGTACTCGTACGCCAGCAGATGGACGCGATTTAAGTAGGAACAACTAAAACTAACGGCGGCTGTTCTGTTCCTCACTCCAAAGAAGACGACTCAGAGCCAATTCCCTGATGTTAGGGAACACAGCCAGAATCCTTTCATGTGCTCCTGAAACTGAAATAACCTCCTGGAATCGACCACACACACACACAAAAAATGCCTCTCGAACATTTGTGGGATCACAAGTGGTGGATTTTGTCAACGGGTTACTGAGCTACCATACGCCCGTGACCCTTGTGAGGATAACGTGGTTCCGATGATGGACTGTTGGATAGATGGAGGGATTTAGTTAAAAAAACAGACTTTTTTTTTTTTAAACCAGGATTTACTCACGTGCAATAATTGGTGCATTTTCAGGCATCAAAAGTAAAATAATAAACACAACAATTCCAAAAGGGCCCTAAATACAAATTCCACAGTCCTATTGCTTTTAAATATCAATTAGTGGTGCAAGAGTCAAGTTTTTCCTAAGTGCTCCTGATTAACCCCGCTGCAAGTGTGCAATGATGAAAGACAAGATAGATTTAATATAAACAGATCAAGGAGACAAGCTATTGACATCTTAGATAAAAAAGAACAAAAGAGATGAGCCGAAAATGCAATCAGATTAAAGTTTGATGCCGTGATAGGCAATACGCAATTAACTGTGGGGATGGGGGGATAAAATGGTCGACAGATAAGCCACAAAAACAATTGGTGAGTTTTCATTCAACAATGGGCAAATAAACCGCAAATTTGCAAAACTTCACATTATAGTTATAGATTATAAGGATCTCTGATCACATTCATGGATGACAGGTCTTGAAGCTGATTAAAAGCAACCTTGAAAAGTATTGAATTGCCTTCAAAAAAAAAAAAAAAAATGCAGCTACCCTGGAGATTGTATTTCCGAAAAAAAATCAAACACAACTTTCACCTCTTTTGGCCACTTATGGGGCTGTAATCATTTCACGCCTGCGACTGACTCCATGTTTACACGCCAGTTTTCAGCCATATTACTCTTATAATGAGCGTACATACACAAGGAAAATGTTTTCCCGTATGGGGAACATCCGTTCACACGGAACACTCTTATGCATATTAACCGCACGGTGCCAACAGGGTGCCGTGTTTTTGTGCATTAATAATAAAGAAGAGCGATGACAGAGGAGCCTTGTTTTACACACAAGCGAGGTCTTAAAGCCCCCCCCCCACCCCAAACCCACAACACCCCACACTCCTCTGTCAGTGGGTCCTATCATCTCCTTGTAAAGTATTTATTTTTTTTTCCCTCCGCTGTCACTTTTCACTCGCTCGCCACATGTGCATTGCGTGCGGTCGGTGTGATATTTCCCGCCCGCGCCGTCAGAGGCGTTCCCCCCGGGGGCCGCACCAAGTTTGCGTCTCATTAGTGACGGAGGATGAAAGTCAAACCACAGCCATCAAAACATCGTCTAATTGTGTAAAAGTGGAGACAAACAACGGTTCAGATTAGAGGCGGGGGCCGGGGCGGCGTGCGGGGACTCGCAGATTCATGACACATCCCCTGCCAGCCGGCGATTGAAATTTGGGAACGGCGCATTCAAAGTTTACATTTCATTTTTAATGATGATGAATTTCGGAAAATGCCACCTTTCATTTTTTTTTTTCATGCTACAGTCAAACCTCGTTACAACGTACCTCGGGGGGACATAGCGAATCTGTACGCTATCACGGTAGCTCATTGTCACCATTTCCAATAAAATGGCTCCCAAATACTTTGCATAATACAGTATGAACATTTGCGTTAATCTTAGTTTAAGACAAGCACAGGACCCAGCACAGGACCCACAGGCAGGCACAATGAACTCAGTACTGGTTTACTGTCAGAGCAGAGAGACGGGTCAAGGAGGCGGCAACCAAAGGCAGTCAGATAAAACAAACCAATGTGTACTGGAGGGCTTGTGCGTGACCGCTGAGCAGCAGGGAGTATGGCAGGGAAGGTAGCTGACAAACTGGCAACGGGTGGCTCTTCAGATTGGCCTTTATGCTGCAGACGAGAATGTGACTGACGAGGTGAAGACTGGCAGGTGTGGAGGGCGAGACAGGTGCAGTGATTGGGGAGACGCCCAGCCCACCCACACTGAATGAAGGGATAGGCAACCAAAAACAGAACGGGGGGCGGGGCCACACAGTGGAACACTGAGGACAGACGCAATGGGATGCTAACAATTTGTCGATGTCAAAATATGAATATGGAATACAGTGCAGGACATGAAGCGGGAGGTCAACACCAACTCCATCCTGAAAAAGGCCCAGCAGAGGATGTACTTCCCGAGTCTGCTGAGGCAGCACGGCCAGCCACACAGCCGTCATTGAATCAATCCTGTGTCCTTCCATTGCAGTTTGGTTTGGGGACACCACAAACAAAAGGACAAAATCCGACTGCAACGGACACTTGGGACTGTGGAAAAAAATCATTGGCACCACCCTACCCACTCTTGAGGACTTGCACACCGCGAGAACCAAGACAAGGGCACGGAAAATCCTACTAGACTCCTCACATCCTGCCCACCACCTTTTCCAGCTACTCCCCTCAGGCAGGCGCTACCGATCCATGCGCACCAAATCCAGCAGACATTCAAACAGCTTCCTCCCTCTAGCCATTAACTCCCTAAACAGCAACCCAAATGTATCGTGGCTCTTTGCAATTTTGTACACCCCTGTGGAGCAAGCATTACCGCAGTAATCATGATTGCTCCAACGTTGAACTTACTTGAACCATCGTCACTGATCTCTATTCCACAGCCCCAGACACTTTAAAGCGCTTGAGGACTTCTGTACAATTGGACACTTGAACTTGCTCAACAAATACTGCTACTGGTCACTTTAAAATGGTGCAATGATTATCTGCACCAACTGCACGGCTGTCAGAGTATTGTATTGCACCACTGATCACTTTCTCTCTGCTTGATACTTTGCACATTGTCTCACAGCTGTCATTGGGTGGCACTACTGCACAACGGTCCCCTTACATTACGGAAAGTCTTTCTATACTTGTCCTTGTTTATCGTGGTTGTTTGTTATTGATGATACTAGAGTAGCCTGTACTACCGGAGGCAAATTCCGTGTGTGTTCTACATACTTGGCCAAAAAAGATGATTCTGATACACATTTTACAGAGAATTACAAATACGTGTATGCCGTATGAAGAAAAAAAAAATGGTTTTATTAGACATGAAACAAACAACTGTTCGCGTTCCTACTTCATCTTTGAAATCATTCAGTGAATCACCCTCTCAGCCTCTGGTCTGATGTTTTGTGTTCTGTCGCTTCCACATCATGAAATTCAAGAATCATGGACCATCGATTGGAGGCAGCGGTATTCAAAGGAGGTGCACTGACAGAATGATGAGTTCACACATTTTTCAACGGTTCGAGACTGGATCTGTTGTTGCTGTTCTATTTGGAAGCCACTTAAAAGCTGTGGCGGATCTTCTGGGAGAAAATACGCTATTGATTGAAACAAGACGACAAAAGGGCGCTCGGACGCCGACACGCCAGCGCACAAGGTTAAAAAAAACTTTGTGGACTGTGGATTATTTCTATTGGTTATGGTGTTGGTTGTCGTGACTACCCGGTGGGAGGAGCCATCAACATCAACTTCAGTAAATTGCATATGCAGATGAGTGTTCAAATTGTGAAATGTCTTTGGGATGGTGATGATCATGAATAACTGATAAAGGGAGCAATCTGATTAATAACGGCATGTGAATCATCGCCAAGAATGCTGCAGACTTTCTTTCATCGATGGATTGATTATTCAAGGTAAGTAAGGCAAGGCAGGGCAGCTTTATTTATATCACACATTTCATACAAAAGATAACTCAATGCGCTTCACACTAACAAGGAAGTCACGTCTACGAGCATTTACACCCAGTTCATGACGTTAAGAAGCAAAGCAGAGAAAAACAAAAGTAGCTCATAAAAATGACTCAAAGAACATACATTGTCAACGTTCCAACAGATTACCAGAAAATCTTCAAAATTTTAAAAGTGAAGAAATAACAGTAGGTTTCTAAACTAACGAAAAAGGGGAAAAAAAAAGATTTAAAATTGTTTGGAGGACCTTCATCAAAGGCATGGGAAAATGAAACGTTTTTCAACTGGATTTAAAAGTGTTTTTGTACACTTGGGGCTGACTTGACTTCTGTTGGCAGCTTTTTCCATTTGTGTGCGGCATAACAGCTCAATGCAGCTTCACCGTGTTTACTTTGAGCTCTGCTCTCGTCTTTCTGTTATTTCGAAGAGGCGAGAGTTTATCATTTGTCACGTGAGGAAAAGTCGAATTGCAGGAACTTTAGGGCATGTCATTCCGTTTGTTTTCTATTGGCAAATGTCGTGGTTATCACAAGTAACTTGCAGGACAGCAATTGTTTTAATGAAGTCATTTTTAGGATTTATCCATTCATCCATTTTCTAATCTTCTCATCCTCATGAGGGTGCTGGAACCTATCCCGGGTGTCTTCAGGCAGTAGGCACGGTACACCCTGAACTGGTCGTCAGCCAAACAGGCTTTGGGACGATTTGGAGTGTTCCATTAACCTGCCATGTAGGTTTTGGGAACGTGGGAGGAAACCAGAATACCCGGCGAAAAACCTACACAGGCACGGGGAGAACATGCAAAGTCCATACAGGGAGGCCGAACCCGCAATCGAACCCTGCACCTCAGTCAGCCCAAGCAGCCATTGTCAATAACTGGCGGAGAACAGTCACATTACATGTATGACACATATCGGGGTGGTAGACAAAAGAAAAAAAAAACCTTTGATGTGTTGTATCTGCTAAGCACATCCTCAAAAATAGCCTCGCACCCAAGCCGCTATCTTTACAGCCAATCTCCACTTCAATCCAATCCAACGAAAATCCCCCAATCTCGCCCCGTGCCGGGTTTTAAGCGCCGGGAAAAGGGCGACTGGATGGACGTGATTCATGCGATGCGCCGGGAAACGTTCACTTGTTATTAGGAAGGACACGGAGGAGGAGGAGGAGGTAGTAGGAAGAGGCGGGAATGCCGGCCAAACCGGATTGTGTGGTCTGAGTGGCTATTAAAAGTGACAGCGCCGAGGCCTTGGAGTCGGCGAGGCGCCTGATTACACCTTGCCGCCCGCCCTCCTTGCCCCCCCACCACCACCACTCCCCCTATTGACTGTGCTTAGGATGTAGCTTTCCATTTCCTGCCCAAATAAATTGAAAGTCAGAAGTAATTTGCCTGATGGGGTGGAGGGCAGGTGTTTTTGCCACCCCCACCACCATCCCCTTTTATTTTGATCTTCAATGTTGCTGAATTAAAAAAAAAAAAAAAATCCCCCGGCCTTGGAAATCAATTGAACCCGTGGCTCTTTGATAAGGACGGAGCCTTATTCTGTGCCTGCTGACACTTTTGTGGTGGGGGAAAAAAAAGCACAAGAAAAGGTTGTGATTTGATTAAAGGGGAGATAGGCGCAGATTGAGGTCTTGTTATTTGCCACGGGACAGATCAAACTGTGCGATCGTGGCAGCCTCCAACGCCACCCCCATGCGCACACAAGTACACACAAGTGCATGCTTTGTACCCACACTCGATAAGTACGGCAATAACTTTTTAACCAAATTCTTTACGGACGGGTTTGTATAAAAAAAATTAAAAAAAAACAAAAATGCTCCATCAGCTTTCAATATTGCTCTTTGTGGTAATGTTCAAGTGTAATAATAAGTGAACAAGTGTTAATCACAATAAAAATGGCTGATGGGTCATTTAATTCCAATTTTGAGTGACGCTAAAGGCATTTCTCTCTCTCTCTCTCTCTCTCTCTCTCTCTCTCTCTCTCTCTCTCTGGGTCTTGTGTCAAGTTTGCTTGCTTGGATTTCAAAAGCAACCATGCGAACTTCATTGAAGACTCACATAGGTGGACATTTTGCCTTAAATTGGTTGCCTATCTATACCGTGTGATGAGCCGGACACAGGAGTGTGTCATTTTGAGAACCATTTTAAATATCATGTGACCTTATACACTGTAGCTCCATGCGACCGGCTCAGCAACCCCCCAAAAAACTGTGAAGTTTAAGGAAAATGTGTCATTCGCAGCAACACAGTTTGGACCCGAAGCGGCAAATAATTGCTTTTAAATAATCTCTGGCAAAAGTCACACTTAATAGGAAGAGTACGGTAAGGAAGTAGGAGTGAAGCTGAGACTGAGGTCTGTCTACTCCCCAGTAGGAGCTGTCAGTCATCAAAAAAAAAAAAAAGGACTCCAAACAAAAACATGTTTCCTTGCTTAACAAGCTCAACAGGACATTTGAGTGAAAGGCTCGCTCTGCGGGGGGCTTGACAGGGAGGATGAGCGCGCTGGGGGAGTAGGGTTAAATGGTTGGCATCAGTCAGTTGGACGCCATGACCAAAGACAAGATGAGATTTGTCACATTTTGGGTGTGCTGCGCGATGTGGCCGCTCCACTGCAAGCTATGTGGCCGCGTCCTTTTTGGGGTGAAATGCATGCTCTGCAGCTGATCAAATGTGCACTAATTTTTCTTTGACTCAGTCAAATGTTTTCACGGTACGGGAAGACGCATGCACCTTTGACACACTAAAGTAACAGGCAGCCGGTCCAATGTGCAGCAGTATGTGACTGAGTAGCTGAATTTGTTCAAAGGCATGATATGTGTGTTGCACTTGCAGCTCCGAAACAAAGAGAGCTGGAGTGTTGTTGTTGTTTTTTAAACGTACACATTATTATTTCTTTAAAACTCAAACAAATAGACACGTCTCTCCCAGACAACGTGCCTTTCTCTTTCGCGTTCGGCTCGAGAGGCGTTCAAAGACCGCCTCCGAAAAACGTAAATTAATGGCAATGGCACTAAAAATCGAAAAGAATGCACTAAAACAGAAGTTCCTGAGAGAAAATCACAAAATAAACTCAATGGGGGTGTTTGTGAACATACAACAAAGGAAGAATTCTTCAAACATCAACATAAACAACTTTGAAACAGCCCAGTTTCCTACATGTGGCTGGTCCATTGTATGTTATACAGCTGGTTGAGCCAAACTGCGAATAGATTGTGCAAGCTGTTTGTGGGCGTGTTGCTGCGGCTGGATTACGACGGCAATCTTTTACGTGGTTCCCAAAATAGATGCCGCTAAATTGCATGTTCACTCACTCTAACAGATTGCACACGCTATTGGTAGAAAAGGCTGCTCAGTTAATCAGCACAACAACGAGTTCTTTTCTTCCTTTTGTGATGAGTTCAGGTACAGGAATAGAACAGCGCCTTTCTAGAAAAAAAAAAAGAAAAAAAAAGTAACTGAATTTAAAAAAATAATAAAATAAAATAAAGAAACAATTCGAGGCACCACAGTGCACAGTAATGACCCAGCCGCACTAAAATGTAGAATTAAAGGAATTTTGCATTGGAACTCCCAAATTGCATTGTTGCATCATTCTTGTTTTTTTCCGAAAGAGTCCCCCCCCACACCCCACCTATCATTTTGCTTGGTTGATCCAGTGTATGTAATGTGTCCTTGTGTCCTTGTTACTTCATTTTTTCCAATGCGTGCTATTTGGTCTGGCTACTTCATGTAGCCAAATATGCTAGGCTACGAATCTGGTCCAATGTGTGTTATGGAAGGTCCCCCTTTACTTTTGCTCGTAATGTTGTTCTTGAAGAGCTGTCATTGTGTTGTGCTGCGTGTGTAACACTTGTTTGTCAACGTCTGTCCTGTTTATGCTTTGATCAGCGTAGACGGCGTCACTCGGTGGAGGAAGTGCGGCGTATGATGAAAGTGTCACAAAGTAGTTCCAGCATCTCCCCCGTGCAGCTTAAAATAATCATTTCGTGTTTTCTACACCCACGTGTCAGCGCTCGCTGTCGTAGTTATTCACCCCCCCATGCTTGATTTTCTCCAGACAAGCAACAAAATGGCTTCCAATCGCACAATAAAAACCTCCTATACGACTGCGGGTCATTTACACGCGTCGATGTCCTGTGATCAGTGTGTGATCCGGTGCGCACCGCAACCATCGCTTCCAACGCGTGCATCATATGAGAGTACTTTTTACAACCAAAGGAGACGCGTCGCCGCCGGCGTGTAAAGGCCCACTTAAACGCAATTGTGAGGATTGCGTCACTCTATAAATACTTGCATTGTCTCTCTCAAACACAGCAGTCAATGAAATGCACACACAGTAAAACATGCTCCGATTCCTTTTACTTTTCTCATGAATTAATTGTGACCATGGTGACAGTTTTTCCAATCACTGGCCACGACAGTAGCTCTCTGCTAAGCGGCCAAGTGGCTTATACCTGTTATAAGGCACGTCTTTTTAGCTAGGCTTTTAAATGACACGTTTAAATACTTATTTTAATTTATCTGTGTGTGTGTGAGTGTGTGTATGTCCGTATATATGTGGGTGTATGTATGTATGTATATGTGTATTTTTGTTGCTGTAAATTGGGAATTTCTCCATTGTGAGGCAAATAAAGTTTTTCTTATCTTATATATGTGGTATGTATGTATATGTGTGTATTTATTTTTATTTTTTTAATGTAAGTTTGAAATGCTTTAAAGCATTGTACATCACTTTGAGTTGCATTTTTATACATGAAAAGTGCGATATGAATAAAATTTGATTTATTGATTGATTATAAAGTCAGTCAAATGTGTTGTTTTATGTGGCAGACTGAAAATAGTCAAATGTGCTCTTTGTGGCCCAGTCACTTCAATTTGACCAAAGTGTGCTCTCCTACATAGAAGGTGTCATTTTGGTCGGTGTCATGTTTTCATTTCATTGATCATTCATTCTGCCACTTTTGCAATGTAGTCCCCGAGACATAATGTGCTTGCTCGCTATTCATCATATCCTTCAATCATATCCTTCGCCTTGTTGCTGTCATTAACTTTACGAGAGTGAGGACCCCCAAATGGAAGAATGGAGGTGATTAAGAGCTCCAAAAACACACCGCTCAATAAATAAATTGGGTTCAGCGCACGGGTAGGCGGTCAACGAAGACCACGGTATATAAAAAAATAAAAAAAATAGGTGAGAAGACAGCGTCAAAAACCCATCAGGGTTCAGGCCTACGAGAGTCAGCGGCATGAAGAAATGAAACGGGACGTTGAGGTACGACGGACTGGCGACAAGACGGGTTGTAAGTAATTGGGGATAACGAGCCACAGGTGAGGGAAGGCTCAATCGAGGGCACGAGGCAGACGGGAGCGCCGGCGCACGCAGTGCCGGAGAATTAACTGAATGACTCCGAATAATCCACGGGATCAAAAACAGTCCACGGGCAAGCGGAGGCATGTAATGAACCGCCATAATTAAGGTGATTGCTCACCTCTCCAGTTATTAATAAACAACAACATTCATAAATCACATCAAAAAACGATTCGGATAAAAAGGCAACGAAGGAAAAGAAGTTCAAGACATCGGCGGCCGTGTCGGTATTTGTACCAGCATATAATTGATGCGATTGCTCCACTCGCCTGCAGTTATTAATTATCAGCATCACTTTGTACACAGAACAACACTAAATGATTTTCAATGTAAAACAAACACAAACTGAGTGTGTGTGTGTGCGTGTGTGTGTGTGTGGGGGGGGGGGGGGGATCACATTTGTGCGCAGGCAATGTACGCTTTCATTTCCCTGCACAGCAAACAGGCAGGCACAGTTTCTTCTCTTTTCACTTTTAAAAAAGTGAACATCTTGTGAATGAGCCTTCACTGTCATCCTCGCAACTAAAAGCAACGCTAATTAAAAGCACTTTTGTTGATAAAGCCACTTTCCCCGCGCTTCGTGTCAGCATGTGTTTCGCCACAGGCCTGTTCTCTGCGTCGCGTTTTACTGGTCATGAGATGATTGCGATGATGCTGTGTAAAACTACAATTAGCGTAGTAAACAGCCCCAAATATGTGTGATCGGGTTGTTTGGGTGCGCGCTATGCATCCTACTCATTTAGTCAAATTCAGGCCATGCGGCCTTCATCACTGAATTTGGTCCAGTGTATTCTGTCCAAATGGGATTTTTCAAACGTGTGTATCAAACTGGTAGCCCTTCGCATGAATCCGTAGCCAAGTAGTCGGAATACATTTTTAAAAGGTTGACGATCGCTGATCTAGCAGATGCTTTGTTGGCTTTGTGACTGATTTTTATTTAAATGTGTCCCGTGGTTGAGTTGTGCTTTTTGGCCGCGGCACTTATTTTCCTCAAATGCAATGTTTTGAGGCAGGTCAAATCTGCCCGAGTCAGCGAATCCGGTTTCTATTGTACTTTGTCTTTCCAGTGGATTATTCCTTCAAACACATTTTGACAGGCAACTGGAAGCACCAGCATGACTGTACAGTCTGCAGGCAACGTGCCACCGAATTAACAAATGAACTCAACTTTACTACCGCTGTTGTGCTCACTGTCATACTCGTTTTACAGGCAAATTAGTTCCATTAAAAAAAAAAATACACACCACCAACAACAGCGGGAACATGCTGCCTCCATTTAGCAGTTGATGCACATCCTAAATAAGTTGAATTGATTCCAGTTGTGGGAGAAAATCAAGCCAAGTGAGTTTGGGGACTTATTCCGTGAAATGAGACTTCTCACTGACGTGGTCGTTATTAAAAAATCTGATGAGTGGCTAATCTGCCGCGCTCTCTCTCTCTCTCGCCGCGTTCTGGGAGCAACACCTGCTAAAAGTGCCTGGCGCATCTTGATCTTATCACGTGTACACCAGGAGACATTTTAATTCACTTTTAATACGCCGGGCCACTCCCTGTAGAGCTTAAAACACGTGCGGATCAAAGGCAAAGCACAATCGGTAGATCTTGTCCTGAGATTTCAACTAGTAATTTTTATGTTGTCAACACCTCCCTTTCAAACTGCGGAGAGTGCGTCTCTTGACTTCTCTTGTGCAAGGTGACGCTTAGCATGAATAACTGCAGACAAGTTCATTACATGCACAGCCCAGCGTCTCATGGCCTTTTTTTTTTTTTTTTTTTGACAATCAGTATTACTTTTTAGTCATTTTGTTTATACTGTGACGAGAAAAGTACTCTATCCGAAATAACTGGCAACTTGACAAGAGGTGCAATTGCATAAAAATGGCTCATTGCACATCTGAGTGTGCCGTCCATGTTTTTGCACCTGTCATTCAGTTTAATTTCGTTGTACAAAGGGAGCAGTTATCATGAAGACCTGCCAACAGGAGCAATGACATTATTTTTCTGATATATCCATCCATCCATTTTCCGAACCGCTTTATCCTTACTAGGGTCGCGGGGGGCCACTGGAGCCTATACCAGCTGTCTTCGGGCAGTAGGCGGTTGCCAGCCAATCACAGGGGACACTGAGACGAACAACCATCCGTGCTCACACTCACACCTAGAGACAATTTAGAGTGTTCAATTAGCCTGCCATGTATGTTTTTGGAATGTGGGAGGAAACTGGAGTACCCGGAGAAAACCCACGCAGGCCCGGGGACAACATGCAAACTCCACACAGGGACCCACTGGACCGCTTTTTGAGATAGATAGATAGATACATAGATAGATAGATAGATAGACACACACACACACACACACACACACACACACACACACACACATAAGAAAGCACCTCTGAAGATTTCAACAGTGCAATTTTGTTAGCTGCTCAACCTACTCAAGTCTGCCTCTGTCATACTCGGATCCCCATGGAAATATGGAGATTCATCATCTTTTATGCTCCACGCTCTACTGTCCCCGAGTACGAGGAAATAATTTCAATTTCCCCCCTTGATGAGCTTCGACTGCCGGGCAATTATGTGCACACAATAGACGGCACCTGGGTGAACAATTTGGCGGCTGCCGGCCGGCCGGCCGCAAAACGATGCAGATGGACGACAGCAAAAGGAAAAGAGCTTGTAAGTGGCTGCGGGCTCCGCGGAGGCAGCTCCGAGGCTTTGCCGTTCCATGACTATGTTAGGATTGCAATCACTTCACACAAGGAGGATGCACTTCAGAAACACTACCACAAAATAAAAGGCTCAAGAAGCCATTTAGGTGATAAGTTGCCATTTCAAAGCGTCCTTTAAAAACACTATCGCAGGGCAACCTGAAATGCAGTCGCTGGGTCAATTAAAAGTACACTCACAAGAAAGACCAAAGAAACAGTCCCAGAAAATGCACAAAACAGCTGCCATTTTGTTTAAAAGCTACCTGTTAGGTTCTGACCGAACCGAATAATGTTTCAGGATTCTATAGATGCAGGCTCAGACAAAGTGCGACGACAAAAATATTTTTAAAAGAAAATCACATCAACAAAGTAGAAACTGAAATCACTCGCAAGGAGCCAAGAAAACAAAACAACACAAACAACATACACAAACAAAATGCCCAAAATCCAACAACACGAAAACTATGACAAAGAGCAATAATAGATCAACAAAAATATTGCGATCAAGAACTCTAGAAAAATCACACTCGAAGCGCAACAGCAAGCAAGGTCAACAATCCGACGAGGTGTAGCGCAAGTCACAGTCCTGAACTACGCAGCCAAGCTTGATGAGGAAACGAGGCACAGGTGCACCTGCTGGAGGGGAACGCCCTTCACCCCAGCTGGAGCTCAAACACAAATCAAGACAGAATACGACACTGCCATCGCAGGGTCCTTTCCAAAGATTCTTGAGAACAATCTTCCAAAAGCTCAGCCCCGAAAGTCACATGAGTGGCGCACCACTAAATTTGGTTGGTGTGTCAATCATAGTCAATTCTCATGAACCCAACGCCCTCCAAAAAAACAGGACCTCTGCCATCGTGGTTGAAAGCAGCCATCCTTGGGCTATTTTCAGGTTTGCTTGAGAAATATTTGAAAATGTTGGTGCTACACTCAGCTTTACATTGCAAAAGGAGATTCGTAGGCGTAGATTTCATGAGCGAGACCCACAGAAAAGTCTTGATGTTTGAAACCATGCAAGAAGTCAGACATTTTCGTGAAAAACCCCCATCGGAGTCTCATTTCCCGAGATTTTTTAAAAATGCTTGCAAAATATGTTGAATTTGAACAGGTAGTTAATTAATCAGAAAAAAAATTATGAAAATTAAAAATAATAGAAATAATAAGGATTTTTAATCCTTGAATCTAAGTCTACGTTCACGATGCAGGCTCGGATGCCCGATTCGTCATATTTATTTTGTTCAATCTGATCTTTTGATGTGGCCTATCGAGTGAGCTCTGGTTGTCCATTTACGATTGCGGTTAGATCAGTGTGAGCATTGTCCTTATGCTCCTTGCACGTGTTTCCATTTTGTATTTTGACAGTTTGCTCATACATCAGCAACTGTCATGCTCCTATTTTTTTTTAATCTGACTAATACTTTCGTTATAGCACAAGATACTAATACTCCATGTCACTATGTGCTACATATGAATGAAGTGAGTAAAACATATGCGGTGGCGGTACTTTACGTACCGCTGAAGAAATGAACAAAATAGAACATTACAAAGGAAACACACACTTTTGACAGTTCGTGGACTGGAGATGTGATTATGTAACATTTTTACCATTATCGAGTGATACGGCCCGTCTCCGCTTGGGTGTCAAAAGAGCATATGATTATTCTGTTGTGCGACAAAGCCGGTCGCCAAAGGGGGACAGTAATTACATTGTTGTCTGCGTTCCAGTCGACTCCCAGCATGGGAATTATTGGTAATCATCCATGTAATGCTCTGCCACTCAGCTTTTGACAGCTGAGTGGAGCGCATGGCGGAGAACCCGCAAGCAACGGCGCGACTCCATCTGCTCCTCGTGCCGTTTGGCGTGTTTGATGTCCCTCGAAGCGGCAGGAGGACACGAGGACGAGCATGTCTACCACTCCGGCAGCAGAGACGGCGAGTCAACAACTGGTGACAAACAACCAAGGACCAAAAAAAAAAAAAAAAACAAATTGAAAAAAAAAAATCAACATTAATCCGTGCTTGGAAGAGAACCCAGCCGCTGGGGGGCAGTGCCCTCCCCTGGGGGTGCACTGTTCCCCAGTGCCGGTCCCAAGCCCGGAGAAATGGGGAGGGTTGCGTCAGGAATGGCATCCGGCGTAAAACTTTTGCCAAGACGACCATGCGAGTTGGTAGGACGGTTTACAGGGGCTGATGGAAATTACTGACTCGCTGTGGCGACCCCTGAATAGGGACGTGCCGAAAGGAGAAGAAGAAGAAGAAGAATCCGTGCTTGGAAGAGGTGGGCCAACAATCATCAATGCCGACCTCTAACTACTGATCTTGCTAAATAGCCCCAATCCAACCCCACTTCTCTCTACAAACCAAACTACCTTCTGCCAATCCTAGCCTCCCACCTACCTACTTACAGGACTTATTTTTTCTACCTACCTGCCCATCTGTGCTTTCATAAGGTTCAAGCCAGTGATCACTAAATACATATTCAAGATGGGGGGGAGAGGGGCGTAGCACATGGGCGTAGGCGCAGCATACAGTACCCTCGCAGACTGTCAAACACCGCTGGGCTTCAGTGATTTGGTTTGAGATTTGGCACGGGGGCCGCAGGGGAGCTGACATCCAATTCTCTTTTTCTGAAGACATTTGAGGTGAAGTGGGGAGAAAATGGGCCGTCAACAGGTGTTATACTTGTCAAAAAAAAAAGAAAAAAAGCCAGCAAGTTTGGATTGGTAAACAACCTGACAGGATGGTACAGTTTTCGTTCTGGTGTCGAGGGGAGCTTCTGTGAAGTTTTGTATTGGTATTGTCGCCTACTTACATCCCCTCTCCGCCGACCTGCATACCTGCTGGACCTGTTTTCATCGGCTTTTCGCCTCACGGTCAAAACCTCTCTTTCATAAACTGTACCTAGCCACCTTTTGAATTAATTATTTATCTACTACTTACACAACACACCCAAATTGGATGATTATTTATTTTATTTTTGACTTTTGCATATTATTTTGCACATTATGACACAAGACAAAGAAAACTAAATCAAGCACCCCCCCTCCTAAAAAAAAAAAAAGCATGTATGACCAGGTTTCTATGTAATCACAATTTATAACCATTGTCTTGCCTGCCATTGAACTGCAAGAGTAATTATCATGTGGAGTTGCAGATTGTCACTTCATTGTCATATTCATTGAAAAAGTAAAATCTACATTCCAGTGAAACGAAACATGTGCCCTGGCACTCTCTCAACCCACAACGCAAATAACCATAATCATTTCGACCCTACATATATAAGACACGTAAATACACAGGGTATCAAGCTCCAGAATTTCCTTCCACCATGAGTTGATGTTCCAGCCGAAAGAACATTAGGTGCATTTCATTCGCTTGCAGAGGCGGCTCATCACATCCCACACCTCACCTTAGCTAACCACCACTTACCAGACGGGTGTAAAGACCTCAGGGGGGCAGAATCGGTTTTGGGCATCTGGAGGCACGTACACTTGTTAAGGGGGCCCTCGCTAAGCCCTTTTGAATAAGGGAGGGGCTTTCGTGATTTATAGATGTTTACCTTAAAAGTCATCTGCATTAATCTCACGGCTCATTAAGCATTTAATTAAAATTAAATTCTCTCTGTTCGGACCCCACAAGATGGAGAGCATTTCCTTCTGGCGGGAGGCTGTCAATTCCGCATCGTTTTTTTTTTTTTTTTTTCCCAGAAGTGCCATGATTTGAAACCTGATACCTAGTCTATAACATTCATTTGAAACCCCAACACTTTGTTTGAAAACCTAATCGGGGCTCGAAACCCTAATTTGAAACTCTAATCCTGGACTGCTTTCATAATTTCAAACAGTCATTTTAAACCATCGGTCAATTTTGAAAAACTAATTTAAAACCCTAACCCTGCATTGAAGCCTTTACAAAAACAGTTGAAAAAAATAACCGAGGCTCAAAACCCTAATTCTTGTTTGAAACACTCATTTGAAGCTGTAAACTTAGCATGAAACCTTAAACCTTATTTGAAACCCTAACTTTGGTTTAAAACTCTAGTTTGAACCCCTTAGCCTTTGTTTAAAACATTAGTTTGATATCATAGACCTGGCTTACAACCCTAATTTGAAACCCTTAACCCTTGTATGAAATAGTGTTTCTCCCCTGGATTAGAGAAAGACAATTTATGACCATGCCAAAAAAAATTTGATAAATAGAATGAAAGTACGGAGGCGGTGAAGTATGGACAATCCAGACGCCTGTTAGCCGGTGAGCTGGCCTACCGGCTAACGCAATTAGCAATCAATTTTCCCTGAAGTGTGTATGGTGTGTCGTGGACCCACGCGCGTTGCACAGAGCAAAGGATTTGGCGAATTGGACATGTCCACCGGTTCCGTAAGCCAAATGAGGTATCGGCTAGCTCCTAGCTTTCACTGGCAAGCTAGCTGGCTCACGAAGCACCTCGCCACTGCCTTGCGCCACACTTGGGTGCACACTGGAGCCCAGAAAACAAATAACACTTCGGGAAAGTTGAATTTTTACAGTATAGCTTCCTGAAGATCTACTTTCACGCTATTGTGGTCGAAATGGGCCAAGTCAATATTAAGTAAGCCACAATTGTGGCGGATTGACACTGATGAAACAACAGTACTTTTCCAGCGCATATCTTTTCAGAACTTATGTTCTAACATATTTAGAAACAAATCACCAAGATGGCTTTTACAGGGTCTTTAAGCATCCTTCTGCCCAAAGTCATTGTGTAGTGACCAGCACTTAAAGCAGTGAAAGTGCTCGAAGGGAACTGTGTGATACGACGCAATTAAGAGGCACTTCATCACAGCGTGGCACGGGAATGTGTGTACTCGTCTAAATGGCTTTCTAAATGTGTCTGTTACCCAATAGGTGCTTTCCACATACAAAATCAACTTAGCGGGACAGTGAAAAAGATTGATCGTAATTCAACTCCACTTACTCTCCTCTGCTGGATTGTACGCCATTTAAAATAGCAATGCGGTAATGGGTGACACGCACACACTCACACACACTGACGAGCATGTATGCACTTTACAGGACAAGGTGTGGTCTAAAAGTGCTGGGAATTGAGAGTGGGTCAAAGGGATTAATTCATGTCTTGAGAACTAGTCATTTAGACAGGAAATCTTTTGGTTTGCCACCTATGTAAGATGAGACACACACATGGATGCAGTGTGAGCCACACCTTAGCTTGAATAATACCCATTGTTTGAATCCCTAAACCTTTTTGAAATCCTGATTTAAAACCATGACCTTGTCTGAAAAATGTGAACTCTGGCTTTCAACTCTAATTTTGAACTCTACCCCTTAGCTCTCATTTTAACCCTAACCCTAATTCGAAACATTAACCCTGGTTTGTACTTTACTCTGAAACCTGAACCCTGGCTTTAAAACCAAGTTTTGATTTGACATTTTTGAAAAATTTGAGTTTGAAAGCCCGACCTTTGCTGAAAATGCTAATCCGGAGAAAAGAATAAGAACATTCTTAAAACCTCATTTCAAAAGGCTAACGCTAACTTGAAAACCAAGTTTGAAAAACGCAAACACATTTGAAACCCTGCCTCTAAACCTTACTTTGAAACCTTAACCCTAATTTGAAACGAATTACAAACCCTCAATTGAAACTTTAACCAAAACCCTAGTTTCAAATCCTCATTTGAAATGTGGAAAAAAAAATCCCCATGAAAATCCGAAAATATGCAAAGTCAATTATCTGGCGACAGCAATACATTGTGGTCATCCGATCACCAAGGCCACACATCCGCTTGTTTGTGTCGGCAACGTTGCACGGCAAGCTTCTCAAGTCTTATCGCTGCTTACCACTTGAGATATGGTCCGCGAGGCCAGCGGCCATATTTATAGACTCGCTCAATCAAACGCCGTAAAAGTCAAACGGCGAGTGGTACGTCTCGGGAACACGAACAAGAAAAGATGACATTTAAAGCATTTTACACATCTTCTGATTGTTTGGCTCAACTGCTGTCATAAAAGCTGAAAGTATAACACGGGGACACTGATGGATACGGTTCTGGCAAAAGGAAAGGGCGAGTGGTCTACTTTAACTTGCGTCACTGTGGGCGGTTTGCAATTTATGTGGAATTGAAGGTCGTGTCATCTTTTTTACAGTAGTAGTCGAATTTCATCTCTCCTAATTTTATCAATTTATATATATATATGTTTTATTGACAATATCCTCATTCAACCTGGGCAATATTTTGGAGTTTTTGTGCAAACATATTCAAACCAGCACCATTTTAGGGGAATTGAAAGTAATTTTATTTCACACTGAAATTTTTCCAGAATTTTTCTCAGTATTCTTGTTTTAATTAGGAGAATTTATGCTGGGCCCGACATTAATGGTGGCCCGATGGCCCAAGGCCAGTATTGACGCTGTCTTGGGCCATCACGTAAACGAACAGAGGCCCGACCAGCCAGTCTAAATTTGGCATTTAGGGAATTTTTAATAGTCTTGCTTTAATTTGCACACATTTGGAGGTGGAGGGGTTGTAATTGGAGTAGTAATGCTACTTTAACGTACACATTTTGTGGAGGATGTATGAGCCTCTTTTTGATTTATTTTTTTAAGACTCGTCTTTAACCTACATCGCGTGTGTGACTTGCGAGTAAATATTTGTCTTTGTTGGTCATGTTGGTAAATCTCATCAGCATTAAGGACATGCAAACATGTAAACATGACTAGCCGAACAAACGTCACCTTGACGGGTTGAGACTTTTCTCACTACGAGGCAAAAGTGGCACATAGCGCTACATCGATATCCCAAGTAGCCACCAGAGCCCCGGAGAGGTAGTGGTGGGTGAGGTGGGGAGGGGCTACTTTGAAAGTAGCAACTGGCGAGATGATATGAGGCTTCCCACATTGTGCCGAGGGGCTTTAGATTCATTTAAATGATAGAGATTACTTTAAAGCGCTACACACGTTAATTGATGTTGAGAAGAGCCGCCAGAGATGGACGCTGGAGGATATCTGCGAGCAGAGATGAGAACACCAATGGCTTTGTCTGCTCTCTTTGTTTTACTGTGACTAACAGTCATAGATTGTGTCCATGCACACACACACGCACACACACACACACACACACACACACACACACACACACACACACACACACACACACACACACACACACACACACACACACGCCACGGGAAAAGAAAACTCAAGGACATTTTGCCGCACCTCTTAACATCCATCAAGATAAACACTGATCCTCAAATGTTCCGCTAGCAGGCTTTGTGAACCCTTCATCTCTCGACTGTCGGAGGAATTTTACTCATTGCTCGCGCTTTGGGCAAGCGGCCGTGCTAGCGCCGTGGTCAACCAGCCTCACACTGTCTGGCCCCTCATTAAAATTCTTTGCGGGCCCGAGAGGTGCTGCAACTTCCCCGAGGAGGCTGCTGGCTGGCGCTCAGAAGCCCTTTGAGCTGCCAAATCAGCGGAGGCCGCCGGTGGCCCGACGGCGCGTTCCCCCCGCACGAGCGCTGGCCCATTGATTTAGTGCCGTGGGCGAGAAAGCTCTCCGAGGAGTGCTCGCCCATCCTGGCTGGATTCTTATTTATTCCCGAGGTGCGTTTGGCCAGGCAGCCAACTATCTTGGCCCTCCTTGAAATGCATCATGGCGAGACAAAATAAAATGAAGGCGATCAAAAACAGTGACGCAATCTTTGTGAGGGATGGCTGAATAAGATCGCCCCCACCAAAGCATGTATATGCCATGTTCAGTTGTATAGGGGAGACCGGGTGGGCTTGATGTCACACTTTTTAAACTTTTACATTTTCTTGGAATGAATGTGTCATGACGGCCTGGTGGTCCGGTGGTTAGCGCCTCGACCTCACAGTGGGTTCGATCCCGGCTCCGGCCTTCCTGTGTAGAGTTTGCATGTTCTCCTGTGCCTGCGTGGCTTTTCTCCGGGTGCTCCGGTTTCCTCCCACATTCCAAAAATATGCTTGGCAGGCTGATTGAACACTCTAAAAATGTCCTGAACACTCTAAAAAAAAAAAGAGTGTGAGCACGGATGGTTGTTCGTCTCTGTGTGCCCTGCGATTGGCTGGCAATCAGTTCAGGGTGTCCCCCACTTACTGCCCGAAGACAGCTGGGATAAGCTCCAGCATGCCCCGCGATCCTTGCGAGGATAAAGCGGATCAGAAAATGGATGGATGGATGAATGTGTCATTGAACGTGTCACTGCAACAAGCTTTGTTTTCAAATACGGTAATCTATAAAGTTGACTTCTTTTTTTTTTTAATACTTTGGGACTCATTTCAGCTCACATCGTGCTCTTCTCTTCGACGATAAAACATGACCTCATGACCATATAAAGGAGGAAAACGAGGATCGACTTTTGTGCAACTTTTGTGAGACTTACGGCAGTCTTACCTTACACAATGTGAGGGTGACAGCTATTTTGCTCTGTGTTGTCTTCTGATGAGTTTTTTTAGTATATTTTCAGTTAAAAATATTTGATTGTTTATGTAAGATCTTTATGTGCAGCATTTTGTTTTTGCATTTGTCTCCAAACAGACGCGTAGCTGTCATTCAAGGTCCCGCTGAAGATTGCCATCAAATGTAATCGCTTCAAAGCTTATTCCCACGGACGCCCGCTTACAAATACGGCTGTTTCAGGTGTCTGTCAAAGAGAGGGTGCAGAGGGCCGTGCGGCAAAAAAAAGACAAGGTTCAAATATATGAATTTAAATATTAACCATACATGGGGCATTGCGATGCACGGCAGGCGCACCTGAGGGAGCACAATGCTTTGGTGTCATTGCGTTTGTAGCCACGGTGCCCTGTTTTGAAAGACTTTTTGGGTTCCTGAACTGAAAAGGTGAAACACGGCGGAGATTGGATTAAACTCAACTCCATCTAAAAGTGTTCATGTTTACTTACATTCTGCATCGTACGCGCACCGTATTTACAATGTACTTTATCAGAAGTGTGGTTCTTGACCTTCTGAATGTGTAGAGTGACTTTTTTTTATATCTTCTGTGAATCTGCGCTTCAGAAATGAAATTGACTTGATGTATAAAGCGTTTCAGACCACATAGTCTGGCCATGGCTTGAAATTTGTGAATCATAACAAGGCCGAGTTGTGAAGTCATGGGCGGAGAGACTTAGCGTGGGGGGGCCCTCATTGCGTAAATTAGCATGATACATTTTCAGAAATCGGCAGTGAACAGAAAATTTACCCCCCCCCCCCGCCCCCCCAGCTCTACAGAGACCCAACAGGTTTTCATAAAAGCTATTAAAATGTCAAAATGCAGCCTCAACTAGATGCAGAATTGGACACATTTGGGAATAAACGCAATTTGCTGTTATTGTATAAGGACACATTGAAAGACTGACTATGTATTGGATTTAAAGAGATCCAAGTCCATTTTTTCCGATCCACTTTATCCTCACAAGGGTCACGGGGCATGCTGGAGCCTATCCCAGCTGCAATAGGTGGGGGACACCCTGAACCGGTTGCCAGCCAATCGCAGGGGACACATAGAGGAACAACCATCCGCACTCACACTCACACCAAGGGACAATTCGGTGTGTTCAATGAGCCTGCCATGCATGTTTTTGAAATGTGGGAGAAAACCGGAGTACCCAGAGAAAACCCACGCAGGCACGGGAAGAACATGCAAACTCCACACAGGAAGGCCAAAGCTGGGATGGAACCCACGACCTCTGCACTGTGAGGTCAACGCGCTAACCACTGGGCCATTATTTTTTTTTTAAAGTTTCTTTGTTCTTTTTTATGTAATCCATGCAATAATGCACTGAAATACTGCCAACTGTGAAGATTTTATCCTTGAGTTTTTCTTATTTGGGAGGCTTGCAAATCAATTAAATGTGACCCCGGTGCACGGCATTTGTAATATTTGGAATCAATCAGCCGGTGGCTTAGTATGGATTTACAATAGTGCACCCTTCGGTCCTCTTAAGAACAGCGGTGGGTTTTCAATCACAGCCTGCCATCACCTCGGGCTGCAAAAAAAAAAAAAACACTGGCTCAGGAGATGTTGCCATTTAAAAACCATCACGTTCCAAAGTGCAGCAGATAAAGAAAATTGTTCGAAGGTCAAGGCCGGCATATATAAGGCATGTTGACAAAAAAGGCCGAGATATAAAATGGCTAATAATCGGGTAAAATTACGCCGGGGCGAGCAGGTGTGGATGAAAACAGTGGAGAATAGACGGGCCGGTCACCTCGGCAACTTTTCAAGTTCATGTCGTGATGTGACTCCGGAAAAGGAAAGACAATATGGCGTGACCACTTAAGTGAATAGCAAAAGGAACAGAGAATTCAACACATGGGTATCAAAAATGAGGAGCATCGTGAAACTTTCTGTACATTTGTTTGTTGTTTTGTGCAGTCGATGCACTTTACGTGCCACTATGATGACTTTATTTGTGATTAGCGCTTTCAAAAGCCAAGGCGATTCAGCATTGAAACTTTGAAGGATGTCAGTTAGCCTTCTGAGTCCCAATCACTTTTTTCAAAACTGCATCGGTGCTGACTTCATATTTTTTTGTATTCAACCCTTTCAAAATAAGTATTCATTGAGGGGGCCCGATGGTCCAGTGGTTAGCGCGTCGACCTCACAGTGCAGAGGTCCCGGGTTCAATTCCAGCTCCGGCCGCCCGCGATGTTTTCCCTGGGCCTGTGTGGGTTTTCTCCGGGTACTCCGGTTTCCTCCCACATTCCAAAAACGTGCATGGCAGGCTGATTGAAGACTCTAAATTGTCCCTAAGTGTGAGTGTGAGCGTGGATGGTTGTTCGTCTCTGTGTGCCCTGCGAGTGGCTGGCAACCGGTTAGGGTGTCCCCCACCTACTGCCCGAAGACGGCTGGCATAGGCTCCGGCATGCCCCTTGACCCTTGTGAGGATAAAGCGGATCAGAAAATGGATGGATGGAAGTACAGCGGTTAGTACAGTGGACGGCTTGTCATGTTATCTGCAGCTGTTGTGAAAGCGCTATATAAATCAGGATGTATTGTATTGTATTGTATTGTATTGTTATCAGGTTACAGGCTGCACGAAAGGGTTAAAATTCAAAGTTTTGTGTGTATATGTGATTTTCTTCTCTCTTAGTAAACTCGTGATAAAACCGATAACGGTGGTCATCTTGATCATGATCATTGCCGTTTTGACATTTTCATATCGTTTCATCTGACACCCAATCACAGGGCCATAAATTGCCTAGAAGCACAAAGCCTTTTTTTTTCTTTTTCTTTTTTTTTTGTTGCTGCGACCGGCGTAAGCCATCTCAAATGCATTGCCTGAACCTTTCCATGCATTTGTAAGGAGCCATGGCTCACGGGGGACTAGCGTGATAAACAAGTCATTCCAAGCTCACGGCCACTCCTCAGTTTTTCTGGAAGACGGCATAGGCAGCTGCAACCCCGAGATGCTTTGGTGCTCTCGGTCCAAAAAATGTCACATTGATGCGTCGCACCGCATGTCCTTGTCATCGCAATGTGGCCCCGACTGGTCAAAGAGTACCCCTGCAACCTTTCTAGTCGACTTGGCCCGTCCCGTTGGGCCATGGCTGATACTTCACTTTTTTTTTTTTTTTTTTTTTGATACGGAGTGGAAATAGACAGAGCTTTGCCATTGGGTTTTGTAACATTTTATCCATCCTTCCATCCATTTGCTCATTAGGGCCATGGGTCAGCTGGAACCCATCACAGCTAACTGGTTACTCGCCAACTGCAGAGCACACACATAAAAACAAGCTTTCACACTCACCAATGGACAATTTCCTGTCTTCAAGCCACCAAACATGCATGGAATCCGGGGAAGACTAGATTGCAAAACAGGATCTTTCGACGCATTTTGTCAAAATGAAATCATATGCAAACAATGTTTTTATGGTAATATCATAAAATGAGATATAATAATATTCAAGTGCTTTGGGTTCCAAATCTGAGCTATATTTAGGGTTTGAAACAAGGATGGCGCTACACTGTATCTCGGGGAGGCGATAGCTCCGTCAGAAATCTGTGTAGCCAAAGTTTAGCCCCTCCAGCATCTTATTTGACATTGTAAAATATATGATTATATTATTTTCTCAATCCTCCTATGTTTTGGACATTTATTTTAACTTATCAGTATTTATCAAAAAAAAAAAGTAGTGGGGCAATCAATTATTGGCAAATTTTTGGTATTTGGGTTGAGCCAAGGTTCACTGAAACTCCAAATGGAGAAAAAAATGGTGCAATTTGAACTTTGTTCCTCATCGTCATCATAAATCATAACCGGGAGTCATGTCAAAATTGTGTGTCATAACAAACTCAAACTCCAAATGCTCAAAAAACACTTATTTACATTTCTCTTGAGGTTAAAGTCCACTCTGGTTATATCAGATGCATCCCATGGCATCTGTTTGTAATCTGTTTGGTAGCTAGCATGCAGCACGTCACATTTGAGTATACTGGCAGGCATATAGTGTATAACTGTTTATTGAGCCTCTCTCATGGAAGAGTGTTCCCCTTCTTGTTTAGCGAGTGTCCCGCAAATGGAGTCATTCAGGTCTGCGGCACGGAGGATTAGCTCCAAGTTAAGGTGATCACCTCCGAATCAGAGGCGAGGCTCCGCACAGCTAATGCCAATTATCCCCCTGCCTTGTTGACTCCCTCGTTGGCAACCACTCCAGTACCATTCCCACCTTGATTGCACCGCTCGCAGGATCTGCTTACAACAGTTGTGACCTGGCAGTGCAGGCTCGGCTTCTCTCTAATTCCCCCCCGCTTTACCCTGGCCCTTTAATTTTCTCCCAAATTAGCAATCGAAAGCGGAAGATTTCAATATAATTACCTCAAAGTGCAGGTTTGGTGGTATTGTCAATAGTCTGTCATGGTAAAGAGGGGTCCCGACCCTCACCCACGGTTACGAGCTGTGCGATCGTAACCGAAAGAACATGATCGCAAAATCAAGGGACCAAAATTGAGTGCCCTTGGCGGGATGTCCGGAGCGAGTAAGCGGCCCTGTCATCCAAGTGGAGATTAGACTAGAGCCGCTGCTCCTCCGCAACAAGAGGAGCAAAAATGAGGTGGATTGGACATCTGGTTAGGGCACCTCCTCCACGCTTTCCTGCAGTGGTTTTAGGGGCACATCCCACCAGGAGAAAGCCCTGGAGAAGACCCGGCACGTACTGGTGGGATCAGTAGGTACTGTAAATAGTTAGGTACAGGAGAAAGGTGACTAGGTACTACTGTATAGGTAAGTAGGTAGGTAGAGACTGGAAGAAGACGCTGTCGGTAGGTATGTAGGTACATTTGGTACTTTGATCAGTGACAGTTTTCCACGGCGCAGTAACTCCTCCTATTGAAGTGTAAAAACAACCAGGTGCAATTTCGAATACAGTTCCAGTTTTGTCTAATGGTTTGACTGTATACTCCGCAGTCTCCTCTTTGCTGCAGCGCTCCATGCCCCCAGTAACTTCTTACCGTCGAGACACTTGCTAATTAGTAAATAGAGCATACGTCCAAGTTTTTAGATGGGTGTAATCAGTACGCGCCGCTTGAACCTTAAAGACGATGTGCAAATCGAGCTCGTCTGACAGAGTAATTGCGCAGCGGAAAGTATTGTAACCTAATTAACACCGGACTGTGGCCTTTTGCCGCATCCCCCTATACACCCCCCTCCCCCATCCGGCTTTGATATGTTCCGTGATGCGTTCTGACACCGTCGTTAGGGGAGCCGCTTCCGTGCGCATGGTGGTATGAGCAGCGTAATTGCACTTTAGGGTTCAGACTTATTGCATTATGTAAATGACTTTCAGAGTCGTGCCGCGGATAACTTAATGATGTCCCTAACCGGTTGTACTTAGCGTGATCGAGGGGAGTTTTTAAGGTTTAAGCGGTGGATAATATTGCCTTTGCTGCAAGGATTTGCAGCTGGGAAGCGCTGTTAGTTGGGATATTTTGTCTTACTTTTAATTGGAGACATTTTGTTTTGACGACAGCGGGGCTACAGCAGAAGATGGTAATACAGTGAAAATTCTCCCCGATTCACCGCTCACAAGTCTTACCTATTCTGTTGTCCGTACTATAACTGAAACCATTTGCTTAAAAAGGAACCTGCTTGTGCCCGAAACGCCGCGCTAACGCCGCGCTAACTGCTAAGGCACCACGTTAGCAAAGGTGTAGCTTGTGGTGATGGAAGCCGGCATGATGGAAGATTCCAGTGGAGGTTTGACTGGCAAGAGATGTTTTTTGGAGCAAACTGGGTGGTCAGCTTCTCAACTCGACTTGAGAGACATTTTATAGAGGACCTATTGTGGAAAATGTAGGTTTGAATGTCTCATATAAAACAAAAAAATAGCTGAGTCTCTGTAGTGCCCGCCCACCTCATCAAGTGTGAAACTTTGCAACAAAATATTTTGTTTGCTGCCTCTTTTAAAAATCTTGACTTTGAGCCTGTTGCCCACTGCCCATTATTAGCATTGCACACCAGAATCAAATGACCAGGATTGTCCCAAGGCTTCTGCAGAGCTTGCCAATGAGCTAAAGCATGCGGGATGCTAGCATGCGAGACACTAAAGCAAAAGGCCATCGACGACCGGAATTGGACAGCGCTAAGCAAACGAGCTAGCTCGCCTTCCACAGGGCATTTGGGCACACTCTTAGGACATTACAACAAAATAAGGTGTGTTTTTAAGTCCGTTTTAGTTATCTGCAACAGAAAACATTCACGAGTAGTTGAAGACTGACTGTATAGAAGTTTCTTTGACAGGCTGTGACCAGTGTTTTCATCCTGTCATCTTTCGTCAGCATTCACACACCATTCAGAAAGGAATTGTCTGTCTCGATCTTGTGTTCTTGTCTTGGTTTGACCAATAATAAGAGTGTCGTTTCCAGTGGAAATAATTGTTGGCATTCTGTTGATATGATTTGTGATTTTTCGGAGAGATGAGAGTGAATACATGTTTCTAAAATCTCTCTCTCCTCTCCCACTCTGCAGTCTGACAGAGGTCAGGCTTACGAACTTTGGCGTTTGAGATGCACTTAAGAGCACTGCCGTATGCACTCCCTCCCACTCTGTCCCGTGCTATTACCGCCGCTGTACGGCAGACCCTCCGCCTACATTTACATCAAGCTATGTCTGATGAGAGCAGCTGCTCCCGGCCGTGGTCAACTTGAGTTTTTTTCTTTTTTTTTGTGTGTGTGTCTGTCTGTCGAGGTCCTTATGCCGGCTGGCAGATGTTCATTAGCCGGCGAGCCTTTCATCTCGGTATGGAAAACAATTGCCTGGCACTCTTTTGTGCCCTTTCATGGGCTAATAAGCCATCATATGTGACCACAGACTAGGCAGCTATCCAGTCTGCTGCAAAAAACCTGCAGAAATTTCATCACCAGAACCTGGACAATGGACCGTTAGCAGAGCCTGTCTTTGCGTTGTTAACCACGACGGTCTGAATGAAATCTGCAAGCCGCGGCAAACAGGCCCTTGCATATACTTTTTTAAAAAAAAATTATGAATCGTCAAGATGGTCGATCTTCAAACTTTGCAATGTGATGCCACCCACGTGCTTTGTATACACTCACTGCTTACGATTGGAGATCTTTCGGGAATTTCCCTTGTCCGGAGTTTGAAAAGTGTTAGCTCTGAAATTCACCCAAAATGGCCGGTCAGAACCACAGTGCCATACTGTGTCCAATTTCAGGCATGGGTCTTGAAGGCTTTGTTTGTTTGTCCCGTTATAATAGGCATGTCGATCAAATTTTGTGTCGAACCGTTGTCGGGAGCATTTTTGGACTAACTTTCTGCTCCTGAGCGAGGGCCATGTTTGGGACCCCTAAAATTTTGGTGCTTATCAAATTGGTAAGTTTCCGTCAAGTATATTGTACCTGCTTTCAATTGGGGCTCATTTTGGGCAAATTCACAATTTGGAACTTTGGGCAGGGGGTGGTTATGTTACTTTTGCCAAAAGTGGTAAGATTTTCGTCACGTTAAAGCCCCCAAACACGCAATGAAATCCTATGAAGTATTCTCATGAATTCAACGATCGGGACGTCGCATTCGCTTTTTGATGGCGAATCCTTGAAAGTATACTCAAATGTTGATGCCATCCTCAGCTCACGTTACAAGGGTATTGGGGGGAAAAAAAAAAAATTCTTTGCCTTTAAATGTCTTGCATTCTTTTATTTGTAAATGCTTTGAAAGGTTGTATTCTTTTAATTATGTTCAGCAGGCTGAGTTACCTTGTGTGTGAAAAGTGTGCGGTACAAACAAAGCTGCCTTGCCTTGCTCTGCCTACGTGAGAAATTTGATGCTACCTTCAGGGCATTATCAAAGATTTTTATTTTATTTTTTACCCCAACCCTGATTTGTACGTCTCAGCAACTGTGTCCCTGACTTATTTGGAGAGTTCCTTGGTTTTTGGCTGTGTCCCGTTGGCAGCCACTGGGACCTTCCAGGAAAGATGCTGTTATACTGAAAAAATATGTATCACAGCATACAGGTTCATTTTATTTTCATTGATGTAACTTTTGAAGGTAATTGGTTGGGTCACAGCTCTGTCGGAACTTCAATCACAAAGGGGGTGAATATACTGTACATCCACGTGTGCACATGACAATTTTATTTTTATATTTATTTATTTTTTATGCAGTGCTCCCTTGCTACTTCACTTCATACAACAGTTTTACCTCGCGATTTTGCAGGTTTTCTGGGTGTTTTTTTCCATTCAGATATATATATATTTTTTGGATGACAATTTTATTTTTATATTTATTTATTTTTTATACAGTGCTCCCTTGCTACTTCACTTCTTCATATTGCAGTTTTATCTCGCGATTTTGCAGGTTTTCCGGGTGTTTTTTTCCATTCAGATATATATATTTTTTGGTGGGGAAATTTGTTTTACAAAGGCTACGAGACTGAACATTATACAGTTTGGCACCTATAATCAGCAATTTGGTTTCTAGTCTACATTTTGCATTTTAAAAGTTTCATTTACTAAGTGTGACAATTGTTTAGAAGGGTGGGAAATGTCGGGGGTGAGGCTTATACAGAAATGCAAACCCCCCCCCCCAAAAAAAACCCAAAACCAAACAAAAAACCCATCAACCTCTGTTTTGTGGAAATTCACCGATTGCGTGGGCGTCTTGGAACGCATCACCCAAGAAAAGTAAAGGAAGGTATTTACTGTGCTTTTTACTGTTGCAAGACACTGTAGCAGTTCGCCTGCTTTCGACCGAGGTTCATTGAGGTGAATTCCCTCGTTGACGTTCAATCGCCTGGATTTTGCTTCTAATGGCCGCTTCGAACAACAAAGGCTAACTTCCTATTCAATTCTCTCCGTGGGGGTCCTTGAAACTCTTGTGTACATCCTCTTATTATTGATACGTCCAATCAATTTGGTGTCCATTTTGCTGAGTATATCGTAAATTACATAGACCGGTATTTTTACAAAGTGAGGTGGGGGGGGGGGGGGGGGTTGGTGAGTTTTAAGGCAAACCAAGGCCCCCGGTGGATCGATACACAACTTTTCATGACTGCTCCCTCCTGTTGGTGCAATGCGGCTTTGTGCGTGTGTGTGTGTGTGTGTGTGTGTGTGTGCGTGCGCGCGCGTGCGCATGCTGTAAGTAATAATGTGGCGCAGTAGACGTGTTACGTTTGAGACCGCAGAGGATGACTGCTCGGAGCGAGAAATATTGCGTCGTGCTGCGAGCGTGTAACGGCTCGCCTGCAGTCGTGACCCCGCCTCTCAGCCCAGAGGCAATTACAATGGTTGACAATATTAACCCCACATCAAACCCTCCCTACCTCCTCGCATAAAAAAGAAAAAGCTTCCTGCCATCATGACAGTATAAGGGTTGCTTTGCAATTCCATTTGTCTGTATCAAAAACAGATTCGGGCTTCCAAAGCGCCTTTCTTCGCCTGGCATGTCATTTTCTGGACTTGAGCATAACATGAACAATCAACCGCGCTGATGCAAGTGGGAGTCAGTAGCTGCTGTCTCAGTTCTTCCAGTGCATTCCATACACATATACATATATATATATAAATATATACATATATATATATATATATATATATATATATATATATATATATATATTACATGACCCTCATATCAGTGCGGCTCTGCTGAGGCCACAAACATGTTCCAAAACTCCCTTTGTCTATCCACATTGCATTCATTTTATTGACAAAACACGATAAAGGTGGGGTGGGGGTGGGCATCGACTCAACTCAAGTTTATTTTTATCGGATTTTCAAACCAAAATAAGACAAATGGGATTGCTATAAACACGTGAAACCTAATTAAAACTTAGCCTAAAACAAGTTAAAAATAGCAATCCACTCGCTAATAGGTCATCTTACGACAATGTAGTATATGTTTGAGAGATACTTTTGTCCAAAGGGCCATACAAATATGTGCTTTCAGAGTCATTTCTTCAGAAAGTTTGCGCATACATTTGTTACCTCGTCATCAGCAAAAATTTCCTCAGCGTCACACCAAGGCTCGCAAAATGAGAAAATGCCACTGACTAAACTCAGATTATCTGACGGCCCGGCCAATATGTCAGAATTTTGCACCTGCCCTCCTCTTTCGGGGGTAGTCGGGTAGCGGCTGGTGACAATTTTTGGCTTGCAATATGGTGTTGGGGATGGTCGTAATTAAATCCACTTGAGCAGCTTCGCCTTCTTTTCCAAATCTAAATGAGCCACAGATAGTCATTATGTTTGCAAGATGGTAACATGTTGGCAAAGTGTGCGACAATGTTGGGGCTGGTGAGGAAACAAAGCGCTGCACAAAAAAAAATCGAAAACAACAAACTCAATCTGCGTTGGCTTCTAGCTCATGATTAGAAAGTAAAAATAACTTCTCGAGCATTGCAGTAAATCCAACAAGGCGGATAATACACTCTTTCAGGACACTTTATTAGGTACATCAGTGCCATGTAATGCAGTTGTTCTCAAACCGGGGTTGCTCGGGAGCTGCTTATGGTTGTGCAAAATAATTGCTCATAAATGATGTTATATACTTCAAACAAAGTGAATACCTACATATGGGGGCCGGCGTTTTGTCAAACAAAAGCTGAACTATCACAGAAATAAAGTCCTGTTTTTCTCGAGAAGTGTCGAGGTTGCAAAGAGCAAACACAAGGGCTTCCGATTGAACACGGCAGCTGCTGTCACAAGCCTGATTGTGACCGCAGCGTCGAACCGTGCGCAGATACTTGGATTGGCTCAGCACAAAAATAACCCCAGACAAACGAGCCACATGCAGTTTCACCATCTGATCGCACGCCACAGCCTGTGCTGGTAGATTAGTCCGATTTTTAGGAGCCGATCAGAGAGCTACGCCTCGAAGTTCATATGAGAATTGAAATTCAACTAAAACGTACAATTTTTTTAAATGACACAGTTGAACAAATCAAACGAGAACATTTGACATTTTCCTCAACTGCAAGTGACAAGAATATTATTTTACTCCTGTTTCTCTGCTTCTTGAGGGTTTTGAACGGAATTGCTAAACTTGAAAAAAAATTCAGATGAGACTATCCTTAAAAACAAAACAAAACAAAAAAAAATCAGTGATCATCAGCATTCCAAGGCTGCTAAACATGTCAATGTTCAAAAGAGTACCCATGTCCTTCCACCAAAGCAGACGATTGTATATAATTATTCAATTATTTGAACATTTGTCGTAAATCCACCGTGCAATTTTCTGTCAATGTTCCTCTCTGGTGACAGTGGCACCACTGAAATTGGTAATTACACTGACAGGGAAGCTTTTTGTGTTTTGTTGTTGTTGTTTTACTATTTACAGTGGCTTTGAAGGTGGAGCGGGCACAACGCCAGCGCAGTCGGGCGGTGGGGGATGTAAAAAATACGCAAAGTCGTCCAATGTCATGAGAGCGCCGAGCGGGGAGGATAAGCGACTCCCACGGAGACAATGAGGGGAGGAAAAAAAAACCCTCAGGTGTGCTGTTGCTTTGTTGCTTATTAAACCTGCACGTTGTTTGAAGTGTTTAGCCGGCGAGCGCGTACCGCAAACAAGTTCCACTGCCAAGCAGGAGCTGGTAATGAGGCTGAGGGAAAATGTAAAGCAGGCGAGGATGAAACAGACTGTGTGATCCATCAGCTGTTCAGCCACGTGGAGATCTAACAGCACCTCGAAGGCGCAGGGATACGTCTCGAGACCACTGTCAAGGAAGCTCGTGTGACTCAATTTAGATCTGACTAACCGTTGTGTGTTTTAAAAAATTATATTTTGAAATCTAACGGGGGCCAGGGGTCTTCAAGCCATAGTTTGAGGGTCATCAAACTAAAGAGTAAGGGATTCTTGTTTTGTGTCTTTTAAGACTGCCTAACTACTTTTACCATTAACAAACAGGTTGGAGTTTTCAGTGAGCCTAAATGCACAAACCTTTACAGATTAACATAATTTAATTTTCTCTAAATATTATATTATGCCAACTTTTTTTCCCTCTCGTAGAATAAGAGCTGTTTCTCTTGAAAACAGGCTAATTATTGATTCCCACAACATTTAGGGCTATACATGGTAATTCAAAGTGGTGTCAGGATTATCGAGAGGGCCTTGGAACAAGATGTCTCCCCATTGTACGGGATCCCTGGACCCAAAACGTTTGCAAACGCCATCGTGTCGGGGATTACGACAGGCTCGCCGGAAGATTTGCTCTATTTATCTTGCAAGTTCTTGATGATAACTGGAGAGCCCGCCCCCGCCCCGAGGCAGACTCCGGGAATTGATTTCTGACGCGTCGAAATTCACTGGAAGGCAGAGCCAGACAGCTCTGCTAGTCACACTCCATACAAACAGCCATTAGTCCTCCTGATAGCTCTTTTTTGTCTTCTGCACCGCTCGCTTTCGAAGGCGAGCAGCGGGAAGGCGTGAAAAGAAGAGAAATTACAAGGAAAATTAAAGCAGCAAGCAGTGATGAACGGGCCCTGGCATGCCTGTTTTCAGGGCCAGTCCTCAAAATGGCGACTCTGACGCCCCTGCTCGTCCCACGTGAAGCGGCGCCGGCAAAACTGCTTTGAGCAGCAATGATTATCATGGTAAAAATTCTTCAACTCATCAAACCTTGGCACTATGCTTTATCCACATTAGCATCTCCCATCTATCTAGTAGAGGCCTACCTACTTCTGATTGGGGCTCATACAGAAAAATTGGTTTGTCGGAGTTCGTAATAGTAATCAGGCCTGGAATTTGCTGTTTCAAGCCAAAATGGATACCGTTACTTCCTGATCAAAGTCAATCACTGGCGGAGCTTGGAAGGAGGGGTGCGGGGGCACTGAACACCCACCCCCCAACCCACCCACCCCGAAATATGCTTGAACCCCCCAGGTGCCAAGGCAGATCATTAACTTTTTGGTATTATCCAAGGCAAAGCTGTGTGGAGTTTGCATGTTCCCCCCGTGCCTGCGTGGGTTTTCTCCGGGTACTCCGGTTTCCTCCCACATTCCAAAAACATGCATGGCAGGTAAATGGAACACTCAAAATTGTCACTAGGGGTGAGTGTGAGCGCCGATGGTTGTTCGTCTGTGTGTGCCCTGCGATTGGCTGGCAACCGGTTCAGGGTGTCCCCCACCTACTGCCCGAAGACAGCTGGGATAGGCTCCAGCACCCCCCGCAACCCTTGTGAGGATAAAGCGGGTCGGAAAATGGATGGATGTATGGTAGTATCCGATTTTTCCAGGAATTTTCTTTCACCCCATTCTCCGTCGGGAACATTTGGTGGAATGGTCATCCGTATATTAATCAAAGGAACACTCCTTGAGAATTGTTCAGCCAGTTTCCTGTTAATTAAGGTGTTGGGGATGTTTGGGGTGTCACAATTTGAAATCACCTGTAGGATGTCAAAAACTGTTCAAATGTATTGTATTGCCCACCTGTAGCAAATCGCTGATGCTCCCAAACTTTGGTCAGACAAGACCCCTGCACAACTGTCTTATCTTTAACTCTGTGAGATAGATGCGCTCTAATTGCCATTCGTCTTTCTACAAGCTGACTGCAAGATATTGGGAATCGGAGCATCATGCTAACACACTTGATAACGAGCAACGGCCGGTGTCCTCCGGCGGCAGCGCTTCGTCAATCAGACTGTGAATTTGTAACAGCGCTGACTCTTATTTGACAGCGAGCATCTCTCAGGCAGAAGGAGCAAAAGTACTCACATTCTGTTCTTACAGTGTACATAGAAGAGCAGATACTTGCCGGGAAAAAAAAAAAAAAGATCTGGTAAAAGTAGAGGCACTGATGCAACTTCTTCACTTAAGTAGAAATACAAAAGTACAGACTCTGAATTGTAATTAGGAACAAAAGTAAAAATGAAGATGTACTATCAATTGTATACAACACCCAGAGGTTGGAGGTTCAATCCCTGGCCCTTGCGACCATGTCGACGTGTACTTGAGCAAGATACTGAACCCGCAGTTCCGCCTGATGCCGTGTCATCAGTAAGTCAATGAAGTAATTGTGTCAAGCGCTTTGAATAACCGAGGTAGAAAGTTTGCAAAGTTGACAAATGTAGTCATCAATTGTGGATACATAGCATACTATTTTCACCATTTAATTTTTCCTGAATTTATTTTATGCCTTAACTCACTTTGGAGTCACACCTTCATTTGTCTCAGCACAATTATTTAGCACAATTGTGATGGGCAGTTAGGTAGCTAGCGATGCACTTCAGATAGCCCACTGGTGTGCCTGCTTTAGAGTGCCTCATTGTCAGCCATGAGTGCATGCACATTACAGAGAGATAGAAAATGAGCAAGGGGTAAAAAACAAACAAACAAACTAAAAAAAACATTAAAAGTCAAACCCAACTGAGGGGCGCTCTGTGGCAAGACCAAGAGTGCCTCGTTGTCACGGTGTGGAAAAGCCCCACGCAACCCACTGTATATACAGTATTCCAGCCGGCACAGGCTTGAGGCAGATTTTTGGTTTGTTTTTATTGCGGCTCAAACATATTACACATACAGAATATTAATTTTTGGCACATGTAAGTGACGAGATGACTTTTTTTGTTTGTTTGTTGACAGCTGAGCGTGGTTTGAGTGCATTCAATGGACACGTCCACATCATCTGAGAGCATAGAGAATGGGATGATTTTTCGCAATTTTCCTTTTTTTTTTTCTTTTCATTTTAATCAATCAATTAATCAATCAACAACACTCTTGTTAAATTTAAAAAAGATTTCTTCTCACGTTATGAGGACTTAAAACGGCCATGGATAAGGAATGTCTTGCTTCTCGGAAATCTGTACGGTACAATTACTGGCCACCACTGGTCGGCTGACATCATGATGGATCAAAACATCGCGGTGACGACAAGTCGCCCAGCGTCCGGTTGGGCCCTGTGTGTTTCTGACACAGCCGATCCATGTCACGCGGCGTGACAAACGAGCCGGGCCGCCACATGCCAGCCCGCCGTGAGGCCGCACTTCATAAAAAGGGGAACAGTACACTCGAGGGGGGATTCCACTGGAGGGTTATGGATTTTCCAGTACATCTCTGATAGATTGCACTAATATAACCTCAATAAAAGAGTTTGAGAACAACTTTATGGATGTTTCCCATCTTTTGTCACTTCGTCACCCCCCCTCCCACCTCTGGTTTCATCTCCTTGTGTCTATTTTCCGTGGCACTCCGCCTGACTGTCACTCATGCCGTCACAATGCATTAGTCTCGGGATGCAGAGGCTTTCAAACAAAGTTTCACAACAAGAACCTGGAGCAGCTTTTTTTTTTCTCCCCCATTTGAAGCCACGGTGAATAGAAATAAATTCCTGAAAGAACCATTGCTAGGATCCCCGAGGGCTTTGTTCTTGGATCCAATATCAGCTGGAATTACTTCTCATAACAATGTTTATAATTTGTGAAGAAAGCAGTCTGTTTCATTTTGCTCGTACAGTGAAAAATGCGGGGTGGCGCACGAGAAGGGGAACGCAATTAATTCAATTGACATAACAACACGATGAAATATTCACTTAAACCTAATTTGTAGGGATTTGGTAATAACCGCCGTACTTAAATCACTAACAGAAAAGTACGCAGGGCCACATCAGACAAATGTAAGATCTGAATTGAACGCGCACCGACAGAACATGACATTTCGACAGCTCTGCCTTTTAGACACAACTCTCAAATTTCCGTATGATGGAACTTTTTTTTTTCCATTGAAATTGCCTGGCACTTGTTAGCACTGCCACAGCCATCACTTGGCTGACGCTCTCCATTAGCCATGATGGATGGGCTAATTTTCTCATCCCCCTCCACCTCCCACAAAACAAGACAAAGTACTGTTAAGAACTGCTCGAATACAAGCAAATCTGCTACCAAAGCGACGTTGTGATGATTGTGCGGCATGGATTTGGCACAGTAGACTTTGATGTTGCCCAGCATGGTTTTGTGCAAATTTAAAAAAAAAAAAAAAGTCTGGGGCACAAATTAAAAATTCGGACTTGTGGAGGTATGTTGGCATGTCAGATGTTCGTGACTGGACTTCGGGGGATCGGTATTGACTGAAAAAAAAAAATGACCCTTTTGAATTTCCTAAATGTTTAAAGCTCAGAATAAAATATTGGATTTGTTTACTTGATATGAACCATGGCTGAAATACAGCCACGTAAAAAGAAGATTTTTGGCATATTCTATATAGTATAGAAAAACAAATGCCTCGGACTTTGGTGCAAAATATGTGATCAGAACTTCTCTATTCGAAACTGTTCATAAGTGTTAGCATCTATAGTCCGGATCTCAGAAGTGTCAAGCTGACTGAAGTTTCTTTCATTTGAATCTTTTGGGCACTTCACAAAATTGATTAGACGGTCTCAAAATAAGTCTATCGGCAATCGGACTGTTTGTCCGTCTTGCCGTGTCAGGGTCTGAGGTGCTACCACAAGTCCTGTTTCGCGTCGCACCCACCAACGACCGCGCCACACAACCCCCCTCCAGCGACCCCGCCTCTTTCACTGCATCATTGTCCTTCGCTGCCCCCGTTGATTCACCTTCGACCCAGCCTATCTTTAATGGTGTCTGGAATTTTTTGAGGCGCACCTGCGCTCTGTAAAAAAAGGTTCTTCTCTCCTAAACTGGTTGTGCAATGTGAGTGTGTGTGTGTGTGTGTGTGTGTGTGTGTGTGTTGGGGACTAAGTGCGCTTGAGCATGCCTTGCAGCTTCCCTCCTCACCACTTCCCCTCTCCTCGGAGACCTTGAACGGTTTTTGGGTTTGTTTACGAGCTCGTGTTGGGAGCGTCCGGAGGAGCGCGAGGCGTGTGCCAAGAAAAGCATATGGCACTGCTGGGATGCGCACACCTGCCTTCCGAGCCCATCGGAGAGCACTCTCTCCGAATCATCAGGAATTAAAGCACTTTAATCACTTCGCAGACAATGTAAATTCCTTTCCTCGGTGGTTCCTGGTTTTTAACGCCCGAGTGGGTGACTTAGCTCTGCTGTAATGAATCCAGTCTCCCCTCCAACAACCCCAACGACACCCCGATGATGTTATGAAACGGCCACAACATTCACCAAACTCCCTAAACTAGTCTTAACTCTCCAGACATCTGTAGGTTGCCACATTCTGTGATGCGGAATTGGGGGGGCTAATAAACAACGGCAACAAATAGTTAGCATGAAACACTGATGTAATGACTATTTTTGAGGGCATATGCTTTTTTCACAGTGAGCCGCGGAAGCCACATTGAACAGGTAAAGGGTGACGGGTTGTAACCACTGTCATTGTGGACGTTTAAAATGTCTCACGTTAAATGATTAAAAAAAAAAAAGAAAAAGAAAAAAGTAAATGGTCGCGTCTGTGACATATACAGATAGCGTCAAATCATGGCTGCCTATCAGGTGCATGTTCGGTCAGTTTTTACTTCTTGTTTATTTGACTTTTCATTTATGTCTCCAACTTTCAAACGAAAGCAAAGAAGAAAAATCTCAACTCGGATTGGCTGCTGTCACACACATTGCTCGCCGATGGTCACCGTAATATCACAATGCTTGATCATGTAACCACCAAGCCCTATTTATTTGTCCCCTTGCAAGGCTGAATGGCTGGGGATTGGTTTCGACAAATATATATATTCTTATTTTCCGAAACATTGCTCCTATTTGATACACGACCTCGACTAGATATTTGCTAGAGAGGATTGAAAGAGGACATATGATGGAGAATTTTCTTTTTAACTGCTTTTATATAAATAATTGTTGCCAGAATGCCATCAATTGTCAAAACAAATGACCTTTTTTTTTTTTTTTTTTTGCATTTCTAACTCACCGTGATGTAACAGTAGCTCCAATTCAATCAAAATGTTCAAGCTGAACCGCCCTTGGCCCGATAGCCTTGCTTGGGGTTAAGACGGACCGTTTTCAAGTCGCAGACGGATGAAACTGTCTCAAACGCAAAGGTAATCAGAGTAACACCGAGCATCTCAGGAAAATTCATCGTCACCGGCGGAGGCGAAATTGCATCACAAAGCTGCCCGAATCCACTTGCCGATGCGTGTCACAGTTTGGCGCATGGCGTCTGAAAATACACATACCCCCCCGCCCTGTGACAACTTAGCCCGACATTGACATGATAATAATTCAGCTGCCAATCAGCGGCTTTTGCCCTGGAAGCTCGATTAGCATTGTTGATCAGAGTAGAGAAAGAGAATCTTGTGTGGAGATGGTGATGACGTTAATCAGTCGCACTAGTACATAAAAGTGAAGCAGATGTGCAGAATGGCTTGATCCCAGGCACATTTTCAGAAAAAGACGGATCACTAAAGATTGCTTGGTTGGTTCATTCGTACCTGAAAGGTGGGCAGCCACTCCAGAGAAACCAGCTATTTAATTCCCATACACCCAACGAAAAATTTTTCAGAATAGGCTCCTTTTATGACACTTGGCAACCGTTTAAAATGAACCGTCTATGTAAAGAAACATTAGAATTAACATTTGCTAACGTTGACGTCAAAGTAAACTTTTTTTGCTCATCATGTAACGTAACATTTCGTCGTCACGGAAGCATTAGAATTAACATTTGCTAACGTTGACGTCAAAGTCAACTTTTTTTTGCTCATCATGTAACGTAACATTTCGTTGTCGCGGAAGAATCGCTGCGGTTCCCAAGATCCTTATATGTCGATGCACATCTTACAAATGGCGCGGCAGCATTGCCAGACCAAAAACCACACACAGAGACGTCGGCTCTCTCAGATCACAGGGGATGAGGTTTCATTCGGGCAAGTCCATGCAGGAGTGACAGCGCCAAACATTTTGTGGCTGTTTGGCAGCAAACGGGTTGTTGTGGAACAGAAGGGGATGTTGGTAATGGTTTAAATATTCATGAAGGCTCCGGAGGAGCCACTTATGATCAGGTACGAATTAAATACCGGTAAAGGTCAGATGCTCAAGTTTTGTTTATTGAAACAGGTTGTTTCTGCCAGTGAGGCACGACGCAGCGGCTGACAAAAGTAATTTAACCCTTTTAGGAACAGCAGTCACTACAGTGGACAGCTTATCATGTTATCAGGTTATCATTTTTGCTGCATGAAAGGGTCAAAGCGTCCAACAAGTCTACTCCAAGTGTCCTGATTTCCAGTCACTGGTGGCAAGTAAGACGGAATTGGATCCATCCTTGATGATTGGCCTTTTAGGGGTTCGCGTCATTAGAGGAGCATCTGCAATCATGCCAGTTGCAGGGATGCATTTGCGAGTAAAAGCTGAAAAAAATCCGTTGATTAGTCTTGAATCGAAATGAAAGGGGCGCCTGATCAAATATTGCCTTGTTTATTTTGTTCCCAGCAGCCTTGCAGGCCATACAAAGCCTCTGACGCAAACTGTCTACTTTTCAACATTTATTCAAGGTTCTTTCGGCAAAACGAGACGTATACGCGGGTACGAAGTTGAACCGGGGGTCGGATTTTTGGACGAGTTGAGCGGCTGATGAGCAACAGTGTGTTATTCATATAAGTGAGCACTTCTTTTGCATCACCGAGACGTGGATGTGATGGAGCGTTGCCTTTTCTTTTTGAGTGCCGCTTCTCTTTTTGGAGTGTATGGAACGGATTCTTGATTAACAATTGTAATCAATGGCGGGCCTACTCAAGTCCGCTCTCACAGGGAGCCAATCGAGATGGCCGCGAACACCCGCTCGCCCCCACAAGCACTCGGCACCAATCACGTGGAGGGTCATGGAGCCTGAATAGTGACAATCAGCAAAGTAAAGAACAGCTATCTCGGGATCTTTGGCCACTTATGCTTCTGATTTCACTCTTTAAGTTCCCCCGGAGAGTTGGTGAACTTTTCATAAGATTCTTTCCCGTTGATGGGATCACTTTGTGTGCTCATTCCACTCAGCCACTTTTATATTTTTATTTTTTATAATAGTGTCGGCATGGCAGCTGTGTGCGTGTGTCTATGTGTGTGGGTGTGTGTCTGCGTGTGTGTTGGGGCATTAAAATCAATATTTCAGATGTGTATTGTGCGCTTCACTTGGGTATTTATTGAATCTGTTGAATTATTATTTTTACTCTCTACATTTGCATCTGTTCTTTACTTTGCCAAAAGAAAAAAGGCGTGTTCGTTTTGTTTTTACCTCCAAATGAAGGTGCAACATAAAACAAACATTTAAATCGAGAGAGGTAACATCAACTGCGGTTGATGTCGATTGAATATTGATCGACGGAGACTTGGGGGACTTAAAAGGCAGCAAAAAAAAAAAAAAGGGACGCTGAGGATCATTATTGCATTATTGATGAAGACGCAATTGTTTTTTTTTTGTTTTTGTTTTTTGTTTTTTTTTTTTATGTTCTCAGCAACAAAAATGATTTGTGGTGCATGTGCAGAATGTGCGCATGTTTACCGGTTCTGCATGTCGGCCATCTTTGAGGCATCCTTATTCCCAAGTCCACAGTTTGATGACGAGGTTGTCTCGTCTGGAAAGGGCATCGAAATTCACAGCGCCGGCAGGGCCAGGTGGAATCCTTGGGGGCAGGTTTGAAAATCTTGCTTGATATCGCTTATTGAAATCCCGGGCAAGGATTTACATCTCATGGTTGTTTCATCCCTCGACTGATGTGACAGGTGGTACTTTTGAGCCTGCAATAAATCAAAAGGCAAACAGCTCGGTGAGCTAATTATTCTGCGGGGTTTTAGGGATTGCGTGCTCGGTGCTGCAGACCTGCGTCGCGTCTTTGTGCACAAATATTTGCACAGCGGCCACGTTTTGTTTTGACTTTGTGGCCGCTGCTTTGCTGTGCAAACAAATTGCATTTGGGAGCCCGAAAATAGCACGTTATTAAAAAGGGGGCCCGAGGAAGCAGGGGTGGACAGGAAATAACAAAGATGCCTGGACTTTCTGCAAGTTCCAGTCATGTTCACAGAGGAGCCCGCAAATAGTAGCTTAATTATGTCGTACCTCCCGACGCAAGCAGCGGAGTTCGACTGTACATGGCCTCGGGTCTGCCATGTGGCAATTAGTCTCCTGAGATTTAATTTAACGCAAAATCTATTTCGGAATATTTCCCATGCAAAAACCTTATTAGTCGATATTTCAGCGCCGGAGCCGAAACGTCAAGATGTCACCATAGGCTGAGTTAATCACGCACAACCTGTCCAAGTCCAAGTGATGAAGACATTGCGGTACGCTGGAGCTGAGCGCAAATATTGTACAATCCACAAAAGCATCTTCCAGTAGGGCTTTTAACCCTGGCTACCTTCGGTGTCTGGGAGTAGACAGAGGAAGAAGCTTTAAGTTTTCCCCAAGAGGGGAAATTCAGTTTACTATACATTGCATTTTAAAATTTGAACATGTTGCTATTTTGACGTGCAGGCATACTTTGTTTTAGGAGCGAATTCTGTTCCATGTAAATGAGCCACTGGTCTACCCTGCCCCCCCGTTAGTTGCGACCAGGAGAACAATTATTTGGGCACAAACTGCTCAGTGTCTGAGGAGAAAAGTGAGCCTCTGTACAGACAAAGTCAAAGCAGCATGTGTATTTTCACTGGTGCAGGCAGCACTTCAAAACAACATTCAGGAAAATTATATACTGGCAATTACTGGAGCGGGATCTGTGCATGTGGCGCATGCATCTGAGACATCGCCAAATATTTCAAGAGCACATGCAGGAGCACATTGAGAATTTGATGGCATAAAGTCAGAATCATCATGAAGTGGACTTTTGAGGTCACACTTGGACAATGGCGAGACAAAAATAAATAAATAAATAAAAATAGAGAGGCGAGTGCTGTGCCATGCTCAAGGGCACTTTCACATATATAATATCTGCACTTTTTTTGTCATTTAACAATTTTTCAAAACGGGAACATCATCGTCGTTACAAGAATCGGTTTTCCTCCCTTGGATCAAAATTATGGGCTAGCCTAACTGTCTTCACCACCGGAAGCAAAAGGAAGTCTGCGTGAGCCCAAATATGGGCAAAATGTGCAAATTCTTCGTCCACAAAAGCAGGCCAGCATGCATACAAATGAAGCTCCCCTGCAGGTGCATGCGTCGTCCTCCCCTCACCCTCAGCCACCTTTTGTCGTCTTTGCCTTCTAAACATTTCACTTACGTTTTTGTGCGCGAGAGAGGTCGAAAATCCCATTAATCGAGGCGGCGCGGCAGAAACAAAAGACGAGCAGGTCTATTTATTCATTTATTTTCTGGCTCGTTACAAATGAGTCTCAAAGATTGCCTAAGATTTGCCTTCAGAGGCGGCGCGCGCCCTTGGCAGCAACTAAGGTTGAGGCTGCTTTATCTTATGTACCTTCAATTACAATGTGTCAGAACATGTACGTGCATATTTTCTTTAATCGTGGCTTCCAATGAAGAACTCTGGAGTATTTTACGTTCATTCCGTCTCGCGACCACGGGTACGAAGGGAACGCGACAATCTACCGTACGTGCACATCCGATGCCGTATGTGGAATTACGCGGACAAGCAGTACATGGTTTTCGCGGGGACGCGAGCTTTGAGCTACAGACAAAAAGATATCAACATTTCATGCCTGAATTATCATGGACAACTGTTGTCAGTCTTATCACGATGCTGCTAAAAAGAAATGTCATAAAAATAATAATCCGGGAGCTACGTGTGAACGTGCCTGCGTTTATGTGTCTGTAAACAAAGAACATTTCCCGCTTGGTTCACTTCACGTCCAGAAAAAAATAACCGCGACCAAAATGTCACAACCCCTGCGACATCAATCTCGGCTCTTATTAATCAGGAGAATATAAACAAAAGTTTGAGTTTTGTATGGACTCGCACGTGAAAATAAAATAAAGTGGCATATATGAACACCAAATAGAGCGAAAACAGGGCTTGTCGATCACTTTTATAATTGTCTTGACAACTTAGCTGGCGACAACGCGCAGACAAAACGCCAAATGCTCCGTGAATGCATTGGGCAAAAATGTTGATGAACGGAAGATGCTAGAAAGCGAAACAGAAGCTGTCATTATGAAGTCAATAGTTTAATCTGTTTAGTACCTGCGGTTAGAGCCCTTCGCTGGAATGATTTGTCGAGCCTAGTGGGAGCATACGAATAACACTTACCATAGTCCGGTTAGCCGCTGTTGCTAATGTTAATGCGCTAACTGAGCATGCATTTCATCAAACAGTGGTGATTTACTGTATGAGATGCAAAAAAAAAAAAAAAAATGCTGCAGATTTGCAGCCTACAAATACGTTTGCACATATTTACTTACGCAAGTATTTGCAAATTGAACAAATTTGCCAGCCAGAAATGTTTACCACACCATTCTGAGCTCCACGCTTCCATACCAACGTGCCAACATATATCGAAAATCGTGATTTGCCAAAGGTGGTCTTTGAGTTTCGGCATAGCGACGGTTGGGGTTGACGGACGAAAATCGCTTCAATCAGTGTTTATTCCGTCAGCGTTTCAGAGTTTCCGTCAGTTGTCACTCCGTCAGCAAAACGGGAGGCCATCAGTGACAGATTAATGGACCTTCGTTCAGTATCGACGAACTGCCCCCAGCTGCAGATTTGCCGTTTGTCATTTGCCACCTCTCGTGAATTTGGATCCATCCATCCATCTTTTTCCTCTACAAAGAGAGGAAAAAAGTACAGCGAAGGAGTACACTCTGGATTGGTATCACGACATATCACTGAATAAAAAAATAGAATAAATCAATCAGTTAATTTGTAAACTGTTTCATCCCTAACATGACCGATGTGGACTTCGACTTGCCACCTCACCGGCAACATGTCACCCTCGTAGCTGAAAAGTTGTCTTCAAACAAAGTTCAGCGGCAGGGATCATGTGGGTGGAATCGTGGCATCGGAGTTTCCCGTGGGATCCAAAAGTTTGGCTCGTGACAGAACAACGAGGAGTTGCATGCCGTTTCCTGACTTGGCCTGTTCGTCTCGTTGGTGTACTTTCAGCGACGTGTTGGCAGACGCGTCCCTGGAGTGAGGGTGGGGGGGTGAATTATCTCACCCCACTTGTCTGCAGATGTGATAAGCGAGGAGTAAGTCAAGGCCGCTTAATTGATTTAGCCCACGTCCCTCGGGTTTCTCCTCATCTTGAAAATATTGTCCTTTCAGACTCGTCAATGACGAAAGGCACGTCGGCGTGGAGTCAGACAGCTGCGGTGTTGACGTTACAGGTGTTTCATTGTGAATCGCGGGGCGGGGGGGGGCACATATGTCCGGTCGTCCGGAGGTTCCTTCCGGCGCTTTGGGCTCAGGTGGTGCGGACCGGCGCAATTCAACCAAGACAATTATCGCAAAAACCTGTCCCAGGATCCGCTGTGTTTTTCGGGGACAACTTCTGTTTCTCAAAGAACAGATGAGTTCAATGGCCTGTAAGATAATTAATTAACAAGCGGAGCGTCTGGATCCGGTGCCCTTGGTTGTCGTTCAGCTTTGCGGTGTACAACACGATATGCCCGAACAAATACCTGGCTCAGGTTTCTTGTCGGGTGGGGTGAGGGGGATGGGCATGATTGGCACGGTTTAATAATCACCAAGGTCTGCATGAGGCTGAGTGGCACGCTCGTAATTATGTTTGCAAATATCTCGGTCGCTAAGTCAAGCATCTTGACAAAGCGCAGGAAGTTTACACTTGGCGAGAGATGACAAAAGATGCCTGGGAAGTCACCGCAAAATCTTTTTAATATTTCAATCGCTTGTTTGTCGGTTTGAGGTTCACAGGGTTAAAGTAGAGTCGACAAGGACATGGAAGACTGACGTGTGCAGGCTTTTACCTCCAGAGTGGTGAAAGAAAGTGTCTGGGGGAGCCATTTTTTTTTTTTTTTGAGGTGGTACTTTGCGGAAAAAAGATTTCGAACCACTGTACAACGTTATCAGCTTCAGAGAGAGCAATGCCGCATGATTTTGGTGACATATTGCATGTTTGAATATTCACTTTGGTGGTTGCTGTTACAAATTTGTTATGTCCAAAAAAAAAAAAATGTTTATTTTAATCGGCACCTCCAAATGTGAGACCATGGTCCTCAATCAGGTAGTGGTGATGAGAGCCTCGTGGCGGGGATGAGATCCTGCCCCAAGTGGAGGAGTTTACCCCTTTCATGCACCCTGTAACCTGATAACATGATAAGCTGTCCACTGTCGTAACCGCTGTCCCTGAAAGGGTTATTAAGTATCTTGGGATCTAGTTTACGACTGAGGGCAGCGTGACAACGACCGGCGACTCGCTGCAGTGTCTGCTGTGATGCGGACACCGGGTCGTTCTGTCGTGGTGAAGAAGGAGCGGATCTACGTTCCCACCCTCACCCCTGGTCATGAGACTGAAAGAACAAGATCCTGGATAGAAATGGCTGGAATGTGTTTCCTCTGCAGGGTGTCTGAGCTCTCCCTTAGAGATAGGGTAAGAAGCTCGGTCATCCGGAAGGGACTCGCTGCTCCTCCACATTGAGAGAAGCCAGATAAGGTGGCTTGGGATTCTGGTAAGGGGGCCTCCTGAAGGTCTCCCTGCTGAGGTCTTCCGGGTATGCGCCACCAGCAGGAGGACCCGGGAATGATCCAGGGCACCGTGGAGAGACTCCCAGTTGGCCTGGGGACACTTTTGGATCCCTCTAGAAGAGTCGGAATAAGTGGCTGGCAAGAGCGAAGTCTGTGCTTCCCTGCTGACCCCGCTTAAAAACGGTAGATAGCGGATGGATGAATGGGTTGTTGATTCTATATTTATTGCGCTGAAAAAAAAAACGTGATGATATTTAGATATTTAGATCATTCTAGTCATGATCATCATGATCGATTTTTTTTTTTTTTCCTCTCAAGCCCCAAGTGACCTTTCCTGCACGTCTCGCCGGGATAAACAGTAGAACAAATGGTGGAGAGGTGTTTTCAGTACTGGTGCGTATTATCTTTGAAGGCAGATGAGTTTTATTTTGGAAGGTAAACATCAGATGACGTGAGTCAGAGGCGCAGATCTGCATGCCTTCTCTCCCAAGTGACTTGGGCTCAACCTGACGTCTGTGACATTGGATTGGTGCTCAGTATTTTCGTTTCCGGGGTTATTTTCTTTTTTTTTTTTCCTCCGTGTCACTCTTCAAAAGCAATCAATGGACCCTCGAGTGCACAGAACAGCAAATGAAAGCAAGAAATACTGACAAAAATAGGCGAAGCAATTTGTCTCGCCATCCTGATTTCCCGTCTACCCTTGTAAGCAGTACATACGGCTATGTTTGGATTCTGCATGGATTTATCCAGATGAATACTGTATGTATGACTGTTATTTGCAATCAGTGGGTCACCATAACGTCCACTCACGTATTTCAGCTCGGTGTTCAGGTTTTCTTGACCTGAACAAATAACTTGACCGAAATTACCCCCTCCGCCAAAAAAAAATCCCAGTAATGTTTCCTTTTTTCCGCAACTTTACAGTTTGCTCTCTTAACTTCAGCCCATCTATCAGAGCTCAAGAATGAATCAATGCATTCCTAATGACCTTGGAGCCCCCGTGGCGTCTCTGGCGGCGGTGCAACCAAATAGGATGCAAAGCTGTGATCCTCAAAGAATTTCCATCACAGAAATAATGCTCTCCCCAAAGGCGCCGCCGCAAACAGTCGGCCCCGAGCACCGGGCCCAGATAATTTAAGCACATAAGCAGGTTCTTAGCACACCTTTAATCAATGCCAACGGTGCCTTTTGGTCGGGAGTGGGAGGGGCGAGGCAATGAGGAGATAACGCCGGTGTAGCCCGGGGACTTGCTGCAGAGGAAAGACGGGGCAGCAAAGCCCTCTGGGTAATAAGAAACAAAACTCCTGACAAAGACTTCCCTTTGCTGGAGTTTGCCGCAGCGCAGTCACCTAATGAACAAGATGTTTTGTCGGATTCGTTCCGAAAAAAGTTTGCACGGGGCACAGTAGGCTAGCTTGACACCAACACGAACAAATGTCACAACTGTCTTCGTCGTTCTTTGTCCTGCGTCAAATCTGAATATTTAGCAGTCTTTATCACTCTTTAGACCAGGGGTGTCAAACTCATTTTTGACTCGGGCCGCTTTGGAGTGACGTCTTCCCTCGGAGGGCCATTCTATGACAGTTGAAACCACAAATACTTTGAATCGTCTCATCGCATTATTATTTGTAGACAACAAATCAATGGATTACTAGCTTTGAAATCAGTCAACTATGATGGTTTGTTCAATTATTGTTCAAGTGAGTATGAACAGGATCACAAAATCATTGCAAAATATAAATAAATAATACATTTAAGTATAAATATAAAGAAATAATACATTTCTTATTTATTCCACATGACAATTTGACATTTCAGCGCACATTTTAGCAAGACTCATGCAAGTTGACACACACGATTTGCTTTCGCGGGCCACATAAAATGGCGTGGCGGGCCAGATCTGGCCCGCGGGCCTTGAGTTTGACACCTGTACTTTAGACGATGGCATTCTTTGGGCGAAATCATTTGTTACCTGTCTTGAGCACGAATAATGGATAAGTCATGAGAACGACATAATGCTTCAAACCACGTGAGTATTTATCTTTTTTTAGTTTTGAAAAAAAAAAACAGCAAAAGAAAGTGAAAGTTCTTCCATGGTTCCCGGTCCACTTGTCCGTATCCACGGTCCCCCTTTGCCCCTCCCTTCTCCCATGAAACTGATAGATGAAACCATTTCCCCCGAACCAAACATGCCTGGAAACATTACGAGTGCCATTTCCTCTTCCCGTATGAGGCCGCGAAGTCATGAAGGCGGCTGTTCAGGGCCTTTCCAGGTGATGAAGTGCCTTCCCCCGGTGGCTCTCTCTCACATATCACGGAGGAAATGTGCAAGATTTATCAGCGTTGGCCCACTCCGAGAGCCCGTGTGCCGTTTTATCCGGGAGCAGGTGTACCACTGCCGTGTCGGAGCTTTGAATTAAATCCTTGATAACATTGTCAGAAAACTCCAAAATGAGAGACGGATGAATTGAGCGGCGCAGATGCGACGGTGTCGAAACGCAGGACGTGCTTGCTGGGATGCGCTGAATCTTTTGCCCAACACCATCGATATTAATACAGTAGTGTGAAAGGCGCCTAATTTAAGGACCGCTTGGCTTGGTTCGTGCATGATTTGCGGCTGTCGCCCGGTACCGCCTCGACCTTTAAGAGCAACTGTTTGTAACCGTGCCATCGGCAATTCTGGGATTAAAGTCGGTGCTGGTTTTCGGCTGCTTAATGACAAGCGCCAGGTCGCAGCATGCGCTACACTCGGCTAGCGGGGACGCCTACTAATAGGACACCTTTAGGCCTTTGGCTTTGACCTGTGGGCTGTTTTGCATTTTGCAAAAGACGTGCAGTGAAAGTGCATTTTTAAATCAGGTGGTTGGTTCCACATAAAGTCGGTTTTGTATAGTACTTAGAGGACATCAGTAGCACTTTGCATATAAACTCCTGGATCCTGATACATTTTATTTTTTAGCTTCACCCATGCTCTGAGCAGTTTTGAATTACAGTGAACCCTGTGAAAAATGTATGAGTACTGGACAAGCCAGTCTCCCCCAAAACATGTTTAATAGCTGCCTTTTGGTCTTCACATTACGTTCATCCAAATCTGTCATCATCAGTCATTATGAGCTTCACGTTTTTTTTTCCCATAAAGTTTGTGATTGGATTTGCGTGATTTTTTTTCTCCTTCATTCCCAGAGAAAGCCAATGCCTTTATTCAAGACAGTTTTTTTTTTCTCCACAATCAACTTACCGTATTTTCCGTACTATAAGGCATTTCGGAGTAAAGGCGCGCCTTCAGTGGATGGTTGATTTTACAATTGGTTTCATATATAAGGCACATCGCATTATAAGGCGCATAGAATAGAAGTGACAATAGTGGCTGAGGCTGCGTTATGCATCCACTAGATGGAGCTGTGCTAAAGGGAATACAATACAATACAGCTTCATTTATATCCTGCTTTCACAACCAATGCAGCTGTAACAAAGCGCTTGACAGAACATTTAAAATACTACGTCCAAGGGAGAATATTGATTTATATATAAGGCGCATCGCCTTGCCTAAAAAAACGGGACAGATGGCTTTTTCTCGATGCCACCTCATGTGGGCGGAGCACGGAATTAAAATCTTATGATAATTTTCGATCACACTCTAGAATCTCTACTCTAGATGTATTTTTCCCGAATGACCTCACGTGTTAAGATGTCAATGTAATATCCAGCTGCTAACTGGACTGGAATGTTCTTGCACAAGGGCGCAATGGCCAAAATATTGCACCTTGTCGACCTGATCAATACGCTCCCTCCTCTGGGACTAATATGGCCAAACGGTGAAAATGGAGTAATATTAACAGCCAGTGCATACAGCAAGGCTCTATCGACCGTGTGGTCAATATCAACGAGCAAAATATCAAGAGTTAGCTCAGTGCCGCTTGCGTGGAAAGAATCCTCCATCGTGATCAAAAGGTCATTGTTTTTAAAGCTTCAGAGTTGAAACAAACTAAAAAAATTCTTCGCACCAAAATGGTGGCGCATTCATCAGAAAAAACAAACACAATTCACCTTCACACCACCACAGTATGGCATCACAGAAATATACGTGCACGCAACTCCAGCAGTTCTTCATCAAAACGTATCCAAATTGAACAATAGAGGAGAGAATCAATTCCTCAGTTTTTTTTTTTCTTAAGTCAATGATAAGGCTAAATTAACCCTTTTATGCACCCTGTAACCTGATAACATGATCAGCTGTCCACTGTAGTAGCCGCTGTCCCTGAAAGGGTTAAAATGACTCTTAATCAAGAAACCCAGAGAAACGTCTAGAATCACAACAGGCTTGGTGGTACTAAGTTGTCGATTCGTCTGTGACATAAACATGGACCCACACAACACTCTCACGTCATGACCCGTTACTTTATTGGTACCGCGTGTTTGGGTTAGCGAGGGAGTTACAATGCACAACACTGTTAACTCTTTAATGCCCGTGTTAATAATGTCTCTGCGCGGCGATAACTGCCGTTATCGCGCACCCGCCGGGATCTGTAACTATTTAAAGGAGGTGTTTAATCATCTGGAGTGGCTGACGTTGGAAATCGCACACACAGGTTGCCGGGACCGCTTCTTTTTTACGCCTCCTCAACACTCGCCGTTGGATGCTTGACTTCCGCCTCCTCCGTCAGTCAAATGTCTGCCAGGGGAGTTTTTAAAGCCCCCACATTCCTCTTCTGACTGACAGACTCCAACAGCAAGAGTGACTATGTTTAGAAGGACGTAGGCTGGCCCCGTCAGAAGAGGGCTTTCAATTCATGCCACATCACTGAGGGAAAAACAAGACTAATCTTTTTTTTTTCTCGCCCTTCACCTGTTAGCTCGAATTGTTCCCCCCTTGACAAGGCGTTTCATCTTATTAGGGAAACATTATTGGCGGGTATCAAAGCTCAGCTGTCACTGATTCTAAAGTGGGGATAAAATTAAAAAATGTTTTGATTCCTTCAACCTGATTTGCAAATCATTTTCTTACTCAGAAGTACAGTGCAAAGACAAATTGTTGCAAAAGTTGTATCGCTTTTAAAAAACAATGAAAGTCATAAGCAGCAATGACTAAAAAGGTGCTGATATTCCGCCATTTTTTTGTTTGAAGCGGCCATTTTGGCCATTTCCACTGGTCCTACAAGCAGTAACTTTTTCAACAGGTTTTGTCCGATTATAAAAAATATGAACTGCAAAAGACAGATGAGAGTTGCGACTGTAATTTCCCCGTAGCCCCCCCCAAAAAAGAAATAATAGTAAAATATATATTTTTTAAAAGCCATTACTTGTGGCCAGAGTATAGTGACAACATTTGACAAGCTCAATTCAACTTTTTTTTTGTTTGTTTTTTTCGGAGGAATGGCCAGTATTCATGTATTATTTTTTTGATTGCTACTATTTCAACATATTATTACTTAGATGGGTTACAACTTTATTTTCTGGTCGTTATTTCAATTTATATTTCAAGTTTAATTAATACCGAGATTTAAAATCAACAAATCATTTTTTATGAATCATGATTTCAATATCAATCAAAATAATGTGAATGATTTTTTTTTTCATATTTGGCCAGCCACTGACCAGATTTTGTGTGAGTGCTTAAACCACTAAACACTAAATTAAACATAAAATTGACACACAATGACATTTTTGCCATTGCATACACACAAAGTGTGACTGCGTAGTTCGATGACTCGCGATACAACACCCGTCTCTAATAACTTGCCCTGGAATTTTTTTGGGGAACGTTCCACCTCATCAGATTTCGTTTGCCGTTTTATTCTTTCGCCATTTGAGATCGAGAGTTTTTCGTCTTTGAAAAGCATTCCTGATAGTCAACCAAAGTGATTCTTTCGTTTTCCATTCCTGCTTGTGGGGAAAAGATCCCAATATCAATCAAAATAATGTGATGATTTTTTTTTTTCATATTTGGCCAGCCACTGACCAGATTTTGTGTGAGTGCTTAAACCACTAAACACTAAATTAAACATAAAATTGACACACAATGACATTTTTGCCATTGCATACACACAAAGTGTGACTGCGTAGTTCGATGACTCGCGATACAACACCCGTCTCTAATAACTTGCCCTGGAATTTTTTTGGGGAACGTTCCACCTCATCAGATTTCGTTTGCCGTTTTATTCTTTCGCCATTTGAGATCGAGAGTTTTTCGTCTTTGAAAAGCATTCCTGATAGTCAACCAAAGTGATTCTTTCGTTTTCCATTCCTGCTTGTGGGGAAAAGATCCGCACGCAGCCAAATCACAGTTTCATCGCATTTGACAGCCCATGTCATAGGATAGAATTCAAGACCCGCTGTCAGAAGTCACTCAACAGTCAACAAGCTCTGAAATCCCATCTCCGTATTTCCGTTGTCCTTGACGCAACAATCTTGCCTCTTTACAGACATTTCGTGATTGTGCGTCGCCGTAAAGGAAACCAGTGGCACCAAAAGATTCATTGTTACGCCGCGGTCGCACTTTCTTTCCTCTCTGTCTCTTTTTGAGAACGCTGCAGAATCTCATTCTTTGGGGCGCTTCAAGTCCTTATAGGAAACAAGTCGGTTGTGAGGACTCAATCATCCTTGGGGGAGGGGGTCGAGGTTTCTTGTTGAAGAGGATCTTTCAGCCTTATCTTTCGGGAGACTTTGCACTCATCTTTCTTGTCGGCACCTTGTTTGAGCTTTCTCACAGTGTCAAGCGAATGCTTGTCCTCGAGAAATGGCCCTATTGCTCCCAAATTTGAACCTTGTACACGAAAGTGAACAATGCAAAATTGCGATACATCATTGTGTGCTTGCGCGTGGTATGTCGACCAACTCGTTCTGTTGTCAAATTGGGAAAACATTTCAAACAGGCGGTGGCTCAACTGGTTAGTACGTGGGCCTCACAGTGCAAAGGTGCAGGGTTCGAGTCTGGCTCTTGCCTTCCTGTGTGGAGTTTGCATGTTTTCCCCGTGCCTGCGTGGGTTTTCTCAGGGTACTCCAGTTTCCTCCCACGTTCCAAAAATATGCGTGGCAGGTTCATGGAACACTCTAAATTGTCCCGAGGTGTGAGTGTGAGCGTGGATGGTTGCGAGTCTGTGTGTGCCCTGCGAGTGGTTGGCAACCGGTTCAGGGTGTCCCCCGCCTACTGCCTGAAGACAGCTGGGATAGGCTCCAGCACCCCACCCCCCCCACCGCTTCCCTCATGATGACAAACGGATTAGAAAATGAATGAATAGATACATCCTAAAAATGACTTCATTAAACTAATTGCGGTAGTGCAAGTTACTTGTGATAACCACGACATTGCCCGACAGAAAACAAACGGAATGACACGCCCTAAGTTACTGCAATTCGACTATTCCTCACGTTCCAAATGATAACCTCTTGCCTATTCGAAATAACAAAGAAAAGAACAGAGCTCAAAGTAAACAAGGTGAAGCTGCATTTAGCTGTTGTGACGCACACAAATGGAATAGGCTGCCAAAAGAAGTGAAGTCAGCCCCACGTGTAAATACTTTTAAATCCAGTTTAAAAACGTTGGTTTTTCCCCGTGCCTATGATTATTGTTTGTGGGCCTAGCGTGACGGCACAGTTTGATGGACCCGCCGTAAAACGCGAAACGCTAATAACTGAACTCCACAAGATGGTAGACGTAACAGGAAGAAAGAGTTTTACGGCGCACATAATCTGGTCAAACGTGCACATGTCATTCAGGACAGTTGGTTGAGTTGTTGAATAAATGGAGTTGCGAGACGCAGCCGCGCTCCCACGCAAGCGCCCGGATGCAAATGTTTGATTATGCGCCGAGTAATGCGGTTTTCAGGGAAGAGGAGGCACTTAAATATTAGTAAATTGGCGAGATGGCCTCATGCGTGGCGGCCCCAATGAGAAGGCAAACACAGAAAATTGAATTACGCAATGTCGGTTTTTGTCTTTATTTCCATAATGTGGCTCTTTAATGGAATTACTCGGCTAAGCACTGGATTTTCATTCATCATTTGAAATTCAGATCGCCGCATTACGGCAAACCTGCTGACAAAAATTGAAACACACGAAAGTGAAACGCGGGCCAGCTTTGCTTGCATTTAATTACACAAAAGGAGCCGGCGCCAAGATGGATCCTCATATTCTGCCGCATCGTTAAAGAAAGGAGTAATTATGAATACAAAATACTGCGCTCCGTATCTGTTATGTTGCCGTTATTAATGTCTGGACAAAAGTCAGCCTATGGGACAAAGCGGCAACCATTAAGGCCAGGACTTTCATTTCGAGTTAATGCCGTGTCTTCTTTAGCATATTCATTTTCACATTTTATGAGTTTGAATGAGAGGCCTTGCGTGAAGATGACTTACTTCAAGAGTGTGGTTCAGTCAGAACCAACATTGTGACGGTCGTTACAAAACCAAAACGCCAGACTTCCTGTTTCTTCTTGTGCCCTTTTTTTTTTCATTGCATGCTGTCATACTTTGCCGCTGTGCTCCGCTCACAGGTTATGACAAAAACTAAATTTGGGGTTGGGCTTCTTGATAGCTGGTTCAAATGTGGGAATAAAAATGGACAAAAAAACTTCGGATCACGCGTCTTTGAAGGACCCCTGCAAACAACCAAAATGGTGCTTAAAATTTCCCTTTAAACAGCTATGGCAGACTTTCAGTGTCTTATCAGCCATGTCTTTGAGAATTTTTGTTTGTCTGATCATGAGATTCCAACCAAATTCCGTGCTGCTACATGAAACAGGTGTCACGTTTGCGAGGTGGTGGTGGACCCAAAAAGCAGGCAAGAGGGAGGAGCAGGGTGCATTTGAAGAAGTGTATTGATAAAACACAGAAAACTAAATCCTAAACAAACCAAGTCCAAAGTATCAAACAAAAACCATAACTGAAGCTCAAAACTATCAATAACAGAAACATGACCAAAAACATGACAAACAAACGAACATGACAGAAGCCAAGAGCAAACAATGACCCGACTATGAGTGGGCGGGCTGGGAGTCCTTTTAAAGCACTAATTACCTAATGATCAACAGGTGTGCAGCTGCAGGGGAAGCCCTACAGTGCCACCTGTTGGTCCCAAACCGAATCATGACAACAGGATTTTTTTTTAAAAAGAATTCCAAAGAAGCTTCAGTTGTTAGTTTCATGTTTTTGACAAGGTCCAAACACGAGCCAGGTGTGTGGATCCCAAAAATGCAGACTCAGATAAACTGCGTTATAAAATACATTTATTTAAAAAAAGCACAACGAAAAAGTATCAACAGAAATCGCTGATCACAAGGAGCCAGGAAAAAACAAAGCATAAACAAAAAGGTAATAGTAAAGCCGAGAATACTGTATAAACGAAATGACAAGAGTCCAATTGCACAAAAACAAAATAAGAGCAAGATCAAGGACAAAACAATATCAGTACTTATGAACGAAGGACAAGAGAGCAAATACGACTATGACGAGATCGAGAGGCCTAGAAAAACAATACTTGAGCAAGAGCAGCAAACAAGGTCAATAACCTGACAAAGACTAAGCCGCTTGGCGGTCCTTAAATACATGGCAAGGCTTGATTGGAAACAAGGAACAGGTGCGCCTGCTGGAGGGAAACGCCCTTCCCTCCAGCTGGGGCTGAAAACAAAATTAAAACAGACTGAACATGACAGTTTTATGGCTGGCTATTAAACTCCGCGCATACGTAATGAGAAAGATGTTGATGCTTCGTAATTTAGCCCCGCCCATCCGTCTAGTGTACCGTAGGTGGAGCAAATTTTACAGCATTTGGAAAACAACATTTTTAAGACAAGGTCGTTGGGGCTGGCCCCGCCCATTTGGCGAGATAGGTTGAGGCTCAGGGCCCCACATTGGTTCCAACAGCCAAATGACTCAAACAAATATGGCAGACTGTGCTTAGAATTCATGAAACCGAATGAGACTGGCTTGCTTCAGGTTCTGAATTTTCAATATATGCCAGTAATGCAATACAATACAATACATATTTATATTTACAGAGCTTTCAGTCAGAAGGACAGAACCAACGTTTGATCATCACACCCCCCATAACCCCTCCAAAATGCGAATCTGAATCGGGATGACGACGCCTGTGAAATTTACTGAGTTTTATAGAATGAAAAAGCCTTCGAGAGCTCAGGAAATAAATGTTGCCAAGCAATAACAAAAGCAAAGGCACAAAACAAATTCAAGAGGGCCTTGTCGAGTGGAACATGGGGTGAGGTCGAATTAAATAAGGTGAGGGGCAACGAGGAGGATGCGGCTGTCTCAAGGGGAGGATGCTAATAATTGGAAATCAACCGTAATCTCTCTGCTCCTATGAACGTGTAACATCTTCACTACTTCCTGCGAGTCATCGGCTTTGCGTCACGTTTGAATGTGCGGCATGGCGGCTGGCAGATTGGGACCGGTCGCTTTGAGGCAAATTCACCCTCATCAAAAGCTCCCTTGTATTTCCTCGTTAAGCGCGGGAAGCATGATGAAAGCAGCGCAGAAGAGGAATTGTACATCTGCCTGTATTAGCCAGCCTCGATGTTTTGTCTTCCTGTTTAACAGAATGAAAGATTCATCCGCCGGTTTGGTCCCAGCACACCTGCTGTGAAGCAGCGCAGCAGCTTTCCGCCATTTGCTGGATCACCGGGTGTCCCTTTAGATCCCGCTCCCGGTGGCCATCTTGCAATATATCAACTCGGGAATAGCAGCGTCTTTTAAGATGCGTTTCAATAAAACATGGTGACGTTTGACAGGACTCACCAAACCGACGAGGAACATGAGAGGATGACTCGTAAGCAGCTTCCTCATACGGAGGCATATCGATGGAATCAAAGAGATCTTGGGATGTGGGCAGTTTTCTCCCCACTGACTCAAAACGTCCCAAGTTGAGTTCAGGAGGATTCCCGATTCAGACGTAGGATGGTGGACCAGAATTTCTTTCCAGAAGTCATTTTTTCATGTTCTCACTGAACTCTTTTTTGTCTCACCAAAGTTGCATTCCGCTTGACCTGCCACGATCCATCAGCTGCCCCCGGAGTCCCGCAGGGCAAAAAGGCCAGAAAGCGAAAAATAGCAGCATACACAAATGTGCATAAAGTAAATAAAATAATTATACATTTATTACCTCCCTTACTCTTATTTATTTATTCTTCATTTTAAGGTCTTTCTTTATTATTATTTTTCAAACTTTTTTGGGGGGAGGGCAACATTTTTCTTATGAGATAGTTATGTTCAAAGTGAAAAGCTTTTTTTGCTCCCCATTACATTTTCAGTTTTTTTTTTTTAATTACTAAATAAATGAGAGTATTAGTCTAAACCATCTGAGATCTTTTTGTGGCTCAAGTAATTAGCTTTAATGATTAAATCCGGCCTAAAAGAAAAACGGTAATTAGTAACACTCTTGTCACCGCCGCGATGCTTAATAATGAAACATGATTCATCTTGCCTTAATTCTCGCTTAAGTAATTAGCCGGAATGATTAAATGTGACAATTGGAGAAGAATTCATTATCATTTTCTCCTCTTTTCTTGTTCCTGTTTAAATCACCAGTAAGTATTGGTGATCTCGTCCATATGGTCGCTACCGCTGTTAGCCTTGAAAACGTCTTCAAAAGTCATCTAATTGCACTTTTCTGACGCAGTAAGACTCGAGGAGGACATTCCTTCCTCCTAATTATGATTACGTATTGATCGTCTTCGCCTCATCGGGTAAATGGGTCTCGATCAAAGTCTTGCGCCCACCAACTTTTATGAGATAACAATGCTCTAACAAAGATCAGCAGTATGTAAATTAGATGAATATTTTCAAGGAATCAGCTGGCAACTTCTTTAAAAAAAAAAAAAAAAAAATCTAAAAACATTTCCTTAACCTTTTCAGTGACAGCGGTTACTACAGTGGACAGCTTATCATGTTATGAGGTTACAGGCTGCATGGAAGGGTTAAACCGCTAAATCAATGCCAGGAATATAATGAGACTCATGATACCGTTCATACTCGGTGAGCCAGATTAAAGAAAAGAGGGCGAACCTTGCCCACCCCTGATCAAATCGAAAAGTCACGGCCCTCTTTTGTCGACATTCTGTTCTTCCTATCGTGTGTGTTCTTTTTGTGACTCTTGAAGGTGTCGAATGCAGCAAAAAAAAAATAAATAAATAAAAAATCTCTCTGGTTTGCTTTCACCACCGTTGTGCAAATGCATCTGCCACGCGATCATTAAACAAACATCTCGAAATAGTTTGATGTCAGTCACAGCCTAAATGTGTCATGTTGGCCTCCAGCAAAGAGGCTGGTTTTTATATTTTAAGAGCTTCTTTTTTTTTCTCTCATTCTGGCTCCTGACAATGCCAAAGTGGGACAGACACAATGCAGACAACCTTGATACAAAAAGTGTTATTAGTGGTACTTAGGGGGTCTCAACTTAGAGTTTTGCAAATCCAGCACACAAGAACTGTTTTACAACATCAAATTGGAAAGGCATGTCTATCACAAGACTCACAAAAAGTCTCAAGAGGCCATGCTCCAAAACGCACAGGAAGTCAGCCATTTTTTAAAAATCATTTTATCCGTTTCGGGGTTTCCTTGAAAAAAAAATACCTGATTGCCACCAAATTCAAGCCAGAAGACAGATCGGTGACCAGGCTGTTCAAGTTTCATGTCCTTCATGTCACGAAGCTATTGTGTTGTGGTTTTGAGGTGACCTTTTTTCCTGGAGTTAAACAAACTCCTGCAAAGGAATACACCTAATGACTGTTGCATTTATTTTGACCCATCCTTTTTGGGAGCCTCAACATGCAAAAATCAGTCAAGTATGTTATGATTTTGAGTTGTCTTGAACATGACCACCAAAATTTATCCCCAGGAGCACCCAGTGGGAATAAAAAAATTGGCCCGACATGTCTTTTATAGATCGACACAGAATCGACCGCTCCCCTATCATATAACAGGAAGCGCATAAAGTTCTCAAGGAGTCATGTCGGAAGTTTAACAGAATGTCGGCCATTTTTTTTTTTTTTGTGACCCAGCCAAATTGCAGGACCTGAACTACAAACACATTCGAAGCACGTATGCTCAACAGATGGCCGAGGTTATTTTATGTATTTATTGCCGACACCAACTAATGTGGGCATATTATGGGGCGAAGTCTGATGATACTTTGACAAACTCCTTCAAGGGAATTTGTTCAATTGAACCCCGATCAGAAGCGGGTTACGCAAGACAGCTGGGAAAGCAGGTGTGAAGCTCCGTTCATCCGGGCTTACGCTTTTAAATTTTATTGTTGTTTGCAAATACAAATGTCCTACACTTCACAACGTTGGAGGTGTGTTCTACAAGGTTTGCGCGCAGTAAAGCAAGTTCATTAGCTTCCACTCGGTAATAAATTAAAAAAACCCGCGTACTGATTCACATCAACAAAACAACCTTTCTTACCTTTTGCTCACAATAACAACATCCCAGCAGAATTCCCAAATAAAGCCCCTGACTGTTCTGTATCCCTCATTACGATTGAACTTATTCAAGTTAGCTAACCTTCACGTTGGAATTCATCAGTGTTTGCGTGTCTAATTTGGTCCACTTTGATCTTCACAGGAGAAATAGAAATACCACGGTAAACAATAGGATCAGGTGCGCTCCAGTTGAGGAAGAAAGTTTGCTCCCAAGGAGTGGACCGAGTTGTTGTGGCCCGCTTACTCACTTTTTTATCTGGCTCATGCTGTTCATTTTTCAGAATTCACACCAAAAAAAAATCTCACGTCAGCCCAGTCATACATCATTAATAAACCGTGGTCGATAGAAATTGAAGGTATGACTCCAAATAATGTCGCAAATCAGAAGCAATGCGCTGGAGGACTTACGTGCCTATTGTTGATGTAGGCCAGGCTGCCTTCTGGAACGGTGTGTCTTTATCTATTTTGCAGGCAGTTTTATTGACTTTAGGTGGAAGCAAGGCTGGCGGCTGCCTCAGTGAGACTTCCCCAACTTCATCTGTGGCAACACATACAGTAGGTATCAAAAACTTATGGAGCGGCACACTTGGGATTTTGTCAGTCTGTATCCGACCAAAATAAAACTTTAATCCCTCAGCGAAGGTGCGCATGTGGTGCCAAAATCTGTTATAGGCTTAATGAATTTGCTTGAAATACATTGATGTGATTATTCGCATGTGTACGGTTTTACTAATGTACTGTAGATTCACACAGTCCATGCTGGCATCCGTTACACATCCTGTACATCTAAGTCATGCTAATTTATACAAATAAATTATACCCTTGGTTGAATTTGTGCGAAATCGTGCTTAATTGGCCAGTTATCTTCCGAACTACAAGACTAACTGGCTAGAAAATTAGCTGGTAAGCTAGCAAACCAAACCAGCTGCTTCGCTGCTGATCTCAAAATAAAAAATAAACACAAGTATTATGAAGAGTTTTTTTTTTTTAAATTAAAGCATTGATTCAATAAATGGCTGCGAATAAAACAGGAAAGCTTTATCAGTGTGTGCTTGTTTGATGTCAGCCAATAGCTAGCTACGTTGTTAGCCAAACTTACCAATGAGCCTTGAAAAGATAAAGATACTATTTCAATGGGTAATGCAAGACAGACAATGTGGATGTTAAAAAAAATCAAGACTTTACCTGACCAAGAAGATGAGTTTACCTGGTGGTAATTTGTGTCAGCCCAGAGGCTGGACTTTCCAGGTGTGGATAGTCGACAACCCATCTTGGAATAGGAATGTTGACCGAGCCCAAAAACAACCCAAAATGGGTAAACCATTTCATAACACTTGGGTAAAATAAACAACCCAACGTTTTGATTAATGGATAAAATATTTCATCACCCGTGGTTGGAGTAGCTCAAATAAAACATGTTGGATTGAGAAATTTTACCTCATCAGAAATAAGAACTCAAAATCGCGAAAACACTTCATAACCTAGCACTTGGGTAGATGAAACAACCCAACATGTTTTTAACGTTTACCTGCCACTTTGCAACAATAGAAATAGACAGAACAACGAGCAATCACCTATGCAGTAACCCATAATGTGTCAACCATTTCATAAACTAGCGGTCGAATAACTCAAGTAACCCATCTTCGATTGACACATTTTGACCGTGCTCAAAAATAACCCAAAATGGGAAAAATATTTCATAGCCCAGCACTTGAAACAACGCAACAATTTTCGGCGTTTAACTGACATGCGCAATAGAACTAGAAATATTCCATGGAGTTGAAAAAATAAAAAAGATGACGGATTTTTCTGCACATTGTTGCTGTAACATGATTAATGTGATGGCTGCTCTTGCCAGTTCATGATAAGCGCCACCACGCAGAAGGACCGCAGAAGCACTCGGTTGGAAAGGTCCATCTGAGTGACAGCATTGGTCGCAGTGAGAATTAACGGGTGAACTCATTGTGTTATAATCCTTATCATCGGCTAGAAAAGCTTTTGATAATTAATCAGAATGGCAACATCGGGTTACAGTACAACCCATCACGCTTCCTATTTCCTTTTCTATGAGCTGAGGAGATTAGATATGATGCCATTTCCCCCGCATTACTATTTTTTTGTTGTCATTTTTAAAAAAATTTCTATTTCTGAGCATGGTTTGCGGTCTTGCCTCCCCGCTAATCTTGTCAGGAGATTAGACTTTGTCAGCCTTTATCTGATTCTCAGCATTCTCATAAATAACAAAAGCTTCTGATGTTATCCATTACTGAGTGTGGCACACAAAAAAGTGTATGTGTGCCGATAGTGGGTTTACCCATGCACGCGCATTCGTTTTATTTATTTATTTATTTTTTATGTGCAGCCACAGCACTTATTTGTAGACCATCTCAATCAGTGATCATGGACCTTTTTCACTTTGTATAGTATTTCACTTCATTCTATTCATTTTGTGATACCAGACCCTCGCTTATGGAGTCAATGAAGGTTTCAACATCGTTCCATTATTGACGTACAGAAAAAAAAATGCTTCCATATGCAAACCAATGAGATCGGAGAAATGTGTAGGTTTACCTTGGGTCCTTCATTTTATGCAGCACAGCACTAAAGGCTCTGACTTTTCTTGTTAACACCTCATAATGTCAATCTGATAAAAAAAAAAAAAAAAAGTGCTCATCCACAACCTAAAGGCATGAAAGACTCGTTTTGTGTCCGACATTTCCTCGTATTGCTCAGGGGAACTGATAAGGTTTCTGATGTGTTTTTTTTTTTAATCATGTTTTTTGGGTGGGGGGGCAGGGGGGGGTAATAATTGTGCAGTAAAGTGGGTGAAAGGGTCAATTTTCCTATGTGGCAAATGAATAGAGGCAAAAAGTTCTGTTTTTGTTTTGTTTTTTTACTCTGGGGATTTTTTTGTTGTCCTTCGTTTGGCATTGAAATAACTCGAGGGTGTTTATGCCCACAACGGTGCAAAGCACCTTTTTTTTTTTTTTTTTAATCTCGAAATGATTTCTAGTTCTGGTGTTTATTTCTATTGTGAAAGTCGTCAATAATCATGAACGACCGGGCAAGAGTTGCGATCACAACAATTATGACAGAACATTGAGCGTGTGCGTGTTTAAAGTTCTTACTTACTGTATGGATTATTTTGCATCTGTCTCCTCCGATTGCGCAGGGTGGCAGTTATAATGACTAACATGGCAAGAGAGCAATCACTACAATTACTATATGATTCCACATTGCACAAGTAAAAATGGAGAAAAAAAAATGTGATGAAATGTGATTGTCACCATTCTGTCTAGGTTGTAGTTATCGTAAATAACGTGTCAAACGCACGATCGCAATAGCACTAGTAATAGTAATACTTTAGGGATAATTTCTTGAGAGAGTTTTTATCTTATTGTGTGCCATGAGCAACTGGACGGGAGACATCTTTTTTTTTCCACTCTAAAGATTAGTTGTAGTTGTTCCGTTGTATTTCTATTTCTAAACTAGAAGGATAGTACAGTGAGTCAAGTGTGTTAAAAGCCATGTTTTTTCCCTCTGTGTAGCACACAGAAAGACAGCAAACTGACATTTATAGCAGTGAGAAAGGCATAAAAAAAAAAAAAAAAAGTTGGTGAGTAAGTGAAGAGCAGCGTAGGAAATGGAAAGCTACAGGGCCGCTTATCCCGCTGTTAGATGATGCATAAACCTGCCACCAGCCGTCTTACAACAGATTCAACGCGGCCGGTCCGTCCGCCCTGTTGTTTCTTTCACTCGCGGCTTTTAAATCACAAGCGTGCGGGTGTTACAAGGCTTTCTTGGGATGGTATTTTCTGATGAAATGTTCCAATTTACTTTATTTTTTATCTTCTTCCCCTGTCTCACGCGCGTGGTCAGACCTCTTCTTTCCACTTCTTTTTTTTTTTAAGATGAGATGAAACGAGAACATCACGCAGGACTAGAATCACTTTGGAACAGCGGGGTACACCACTGATAGTGTTTCTTTAAAGGGTCGGCAACAGAAGTAGAAAGATGTTTCTCACATTTCACACCAACCTTTGCTTTAACGACCGTATTTTCCGCACTATAAGGCACACCTAAACACATTCAATTTTCTCACAAGCCGACAGTGCGCCTGATAATCCGATCCACCTTATATATGGATCCATATTCAGATTACTTGGACATAGTATTTTAAATGTTGTGTACAGTGCTTTGTTACAGTCGCAGCGGTTGTGAAAGCGTGATATAAATAAAGCTGTATTGTATTGTATTGTATTCCCTTTAGTGAAGCTCCGACTACTGGATGCATAACGTACCCTCAGCCACTATTGTAGCTTCTATTCTATGTGTCTTATATATGAAAACAGTTTTAAAATAGGCCATTCATTGACGGTGCGCCTTATCGTGCGGAAAATCCGGTCCATGTATCCAAACATCAAATTACTTGGCGACTTCTTGGACACCTTTAGTTGTAGGTGTTTGATTTTGCGAAGAGGAAAAGAGTGATAATAACCAACCCTAACCCGAAAATCTTACAAGACACAGGACAACTAGAATACAATTCTAGACATGGAATGGTCTTGCTACGTAGGATACGATGCACGCTTGTCATGGCTGCTCAGTCCAAAATGGTAAACGTTAAAAGCATAACCCGAGCCCCGTTCTTAACATGTCTGGAATCATGTAATCAATGTCCGACACTAACTGTTAGACCGTGACAGAAACTGAACGTTCTTGAGACGTAGGCTAATCCATTTGTAATGGCTGCACCGTCTTATATACTGAATATGACTTAAAAGTGACAATAAATTGACGCAAGTATAAAAACAACAAACGGATGGCCATCCTCATGAGCAACCCTCCCAGAATAATGAAAAACTATCTCCTGCGAGTTGCACTTGTCGACATCCGACGCTTTATTTAAAAAACAAACAAAAACTTGTTTTCCTACAAAGATGGAGGCAGTTTAATTTGTATTCCGTTCCCGTCATGTAACGAATGTGACGCGAACCCATCTCTGACCTTAAAATCAAGGTCCGTATCCAACCGTGGCCAATACGTTGGTCATCTCGAGGGCGGGTTTGCTTTCTCTCCAAGTCGATCCTCTCCGGCAACCTTAAGTAGCAGACAGCACCCATTCAACGCTATTTATAAAAATATATTTGAACAAGTAGGAAACAATACAAGGTAATCTGGAGAGATTACAATACAGGGGAGTAAATAATTGAACATACACACCGATAAGCATTGAACGCACGGCAGAAAAGGTGAGCGGAAGGAAGAACGCGCTAGTCGCTTGACCATCGAGTCTTCTGTCTTTGTTACACTTCGGAAATTTGAAATTCTCAACCAGCCTTGTCTGAAACTAATGACGTTAGCAGAAATGCTATGTACAGCACAAGCCTTTTTTTTTTTCTTTCGTCATATCATACAGTGTACTTACAATATGCACGCGGGCTGGATTTGTCTTTTTTTTCTCTGGCGAATCAAATGCCAGGTTAGCAGACAGATGCTAAAGCCCAATTATTTGTGGAGTTTTCAGCATTGAAAGGAAAAGATGCACATAAACTGATGAAAGGTAATGAAGAATCAACACAACAAAAAAAAACATTGGGTAATTTAACTTGCTTCTGTAAAAAGAAGGCCTCAGAGTTTCTACATTTGTTGTTGTTGTCATTGCGTCTTTTTTTTTTTTTTTTTAATAGGCTAGCTCGATGGTGACGGTCCACCTGTAGCATGTAAATACAAAGAGTTGTATAAAGCGTAGTTTAGAAATGTGGCCACCATAGAGAGAACATATCAAATGATAACAAAGTCACTTTTTGTCAAAGCCAACACCCTTTTTTTTTTTTTTTTGTGTCTTTTTGTTGTTGTTCAAATCCTCGCATACATTCATTGTTGTAAGGTAGACCAAGTATTGCTTTTGAGTCCGTTCAAGATTCTCTGACTGGACAGGGCCACCCGGCTCTCTGCTACTGGAAGTCACAGCAATGACTAACACCCAAAACACTGCTAGACACTCCACAACGGAATCTAAACTTTTTTTTTTTGTTTGTTTTTTTTTACACTCCACAAGAATCTCCTAGTAAAAAGACGGCTTGTTTCGGCTCAACGATTACGATGTGGATGACTGCTATAACTCGACTCTATGAAGAATACAAAACAAAAAAAGTGGCCTGTTTGTTTTTTTTTTTTTCTCTTGTTTTCTGTTTCTAAAAGCCGATAGAACTCTAGCGCTTAATACACAGGTGGACAGAAGAGAAAAAAAAAAATTCAGAAAGTCTTGTTTTGTGTTTTTTCAGGTCAGGTCTCGCGGTCGTTCTCGCCCACCGAGTAGAGTTCGCCAAGTCTCCTGAAGCGAGGGCCCCACTCCCTGAGGTAGTCATAGTTCTGGTCCGAGTCGGATGACGTGGTCTCCAGCGAGCTGAGCGAGCCGGCGACCGATCCCCGGCCCTCGTAGCCGTAGATCTGGATGGAGTCGTACGGCGGCGCTGTGGGGTCATTGTCAGCCTCGTGCAGCCGCACGTTGATGAACTCGTCCACGTCCACGCCGTTGGGGCCCGAGTGGTGGCCGGCGCGCGGCATGAACTGCAGGTCGGGCTTGATGTCCTTGCGCGGCAGGTAGCCGTTGACGCCGTCCGGGTTCTGCAGGGTGGCGATGTCGAAGGCCTCCGTGTCCTCCTCGCCACCGCCCTCGTCATCGTAGCGGATGATGTTCTCGCGCACGTCCTCGTCGTCCTTGATGATGAGCGGCTCGTTCTTGTGTCGCCGCAGAGTCACAAAGAGCACTACTATTACTATGCGAGAAAGACCGAAGCACAAGGGGAAGAGACAGACAACGGAGAAACCAGGTCAAGCTTCCTCATTGCAAAGGTTGAGACAAGAATGATTTTATTTGTTGGGTGTCCAACTCAATTTTCAATGAGTGACAGCCACTTACCAAATCCAGATCCAACAAGCACATTTTTGCAATAGGATTGCAAACATGCATTGCCGTCACACTGACATGCATATCTGTGCCAGGTGACGCGATTGACGCATTTGACGCGACGCGAGTCGGGGTTAGCACATTCAGTCGAGTTAGCAAATTGGAAGACAAAGATCGCGTTGCGCGGAACAGCTAATCGGCATCGAAATTGTATTTGGCACGTTACGCCCATGCTGTCCGAAAAGAAAGAAAGAAATAAATAATGCACACGTGCGGCATCCCGTGTCAGACAAAACAAACATTGCAGTCTGTGAGCATCGGAAGCTGTACGACGCTGCCAGCCAGCTTCGAGACCGAGCCAAAAAGACAGCAGGCTTGGAGAGTGGTAAAGCGAGTCAGTGTGTTTATTTGCTTACAGCTGCTGAACTGTGAACCAAGATACAAATAGCATTTAGCATTCGCCCAAATTTTAGCACTATGACTAAACCTGCTCGCCATGTTCATCTTTTTTGGATAAGGTGTGGCGTGGCACGAACGTAGCCGCTACGTTTGTATTCGGTGTTCAAACTCACTCGTGAAACACAAGGAAAATTCACATTTCATCTTGTGTCTGAACGTAGCATAACAGTTTGATTCAGCATGGGTTGATTGGTCATGCCTGTCGAGCGAGGCGCAGGGATAACGTGCCAAAGAAACGACTGTTATGTTGCGCTGTTCACATGTGAGCCGAGTTCGGCAACAATCTGTGCAGTGCGCTTTCGCAGCAACAAAGTGTGGGGTCGTGTGATTGTGTGACAAGGGTGACAAGTACCCAGGGAGCAAAACTACGTTTTGGTCACAAAAACTGTCTGGAAGTTAACCTTCCCTGTTTTTTTCTGGTGGGGCGACAGTGATGACTTCCATCAATCAACCTGTCAGAGAGTTGAATAATTTCTTCTTTTCTCTTAACCTGTGCCTCAGAATCAATGTTTGGGAACGGCGTAGTGTACAGGGGGGCCAAATGGATGCTGTGTCAAGTCTTGAAATGTGTTTGGATGGAGGTGAAAATAGTATCATCCCGGTAAACATACATGTAGACAACATTTACCCATCCAGCCATCCATTTTCCGATCTGCTTTATCCTCACAACGGTCGCGGGGGCTGCTGGAGCCAATCCCAGCTGTCTTCGGGCAGTAGGCAGGGGACACCCTGAACCGGTTGCCAGCCAATCGCAGGGCACACACACAGACGGACAACCATCCGCGCTCACACTCACACCTAGGGACAATTTAGAGTGTTCAATCAGCCTGCCATGCATGTTTTTGGAATATGGGAGGCAACCGGAATACCCAGAGAAAACCCACGCAGGCCCGGGGAGAACATGCAAACTCCACACAGGAAGGCCGGAATTGAACTCGGTACCTCTGCACCGTGAGGTCGACGCACTAACCACTAGACCACCGGGGCACCCACATTTACCCTCATCACATAAATGCGCCCTTAAGTATGGGTGTTCAGAGTGGAACTTTTGCACCACTCTGCCGAACCTCACCTAAGAGCAGAATGATGCAGGCCAGGATGGCGATGAGCGCCCCCATGCTGAGGCCGATGGGCAGTACATAGGCCTCAATGTTGCAGGACTGCACGATGCCGTCCTTGCTGCATCCGCACACGCGAATGGTCAGGGTGTTGGTGCTGCTCATGGGCGGGGTGCCGTTGTCCGTCACCACGATGGGCAAGAAGTACATCTCCTGCTTCTGCCGCCGGAACGTGTCGTGCTTGGCCAGGACACTAATGGAGTTGTCTGCGAAAGAAGCGGGAGAGGGCGGTGCGAGAAGATGAGAAGAGAGAACTAATTTCACATCAGTCGCCGTCTCGCTTGTCTCCCGCTGATGGATTTCAGCGATTTTTGCTCAACGGCGCAATACGGGGAAGCCAAAGGGTAGCGTGGCAAGATGGGAAAGGTGCCGACTGCTCTTTTGAAGCCGCTCGCCAGAAGCCGCCTGCTCGTTAGCCGCCTCTCGTTATTAAACACTGAGCCTGGTCTTATAAAAAACTTGTGAAAGTCTAACCTTTGCCTCTCCCGCTGCCAAGCGGAAACAACACAGCGCTCAGCGGATGCAAACTTGATCAAAAAGACGCTCGGCGGGCAGGATGATTTGAGTAATTGATGCCGACATATGCTCACATTTATCGTCTCACAAGTGGCGGAGCGGAGCAAAGAACACTCAGCTTCCGGAGCAAAGCAATGTCCCATCTCATTTGGATTGCTTGGCAACTTCACGGCGAGGGAAGTACAGATGTCATGTTTTGTAGTAAAGCTATGGGGTCATTTTCTAAGCATCATTTGAGAGTAAAAATAGCAGTCAAGACGTGGCCAACGATGAAAAAGCTTCAGACGCAGAAAGATGCAATCATTTGATGCAGTTTATCCTCGTGGGGAAGCTGGAGTCCATCCCAAATGAATGGCCAACTCGAGCCGAGATCGGTTGCCATTCACAGGGCACATCGAGGACAACCATCCACACTTGAATGTTTACGGAATAAGATTCGAAATAAGACACACTACAAGTCCGACCAGAGTCTACCCAGTCGGCGTGTGTTTCCGTCAAGATTCAAACCAACGAGCAAGCGAGACAAGTAGCTGCAGTTATGTCGATGGAGGCATTATGTGCATGTGTGTTGTTTCTATGTTCAGAAAAGACAAAAAAAGGATATGGACCCGTTCCTGGATGATGGAGAGGGGGCGGTATGGACTGGTCTTTTCTCCAAAAAGACAAAAAGGTTATGAATTTGTTGACACCATGTTCGCTAATCAGCTACTAGCTTTGCAGCATGCTACTAGCATGACTTGAAATGCGATGTAGACTTTCCGATATTTCCCCTTTTGTTCAAGTCCGCCACACTCTGATTGGATGCGCCACGTCAAGTCTCTCGTCATAAGTAAAAAGGGCACCGTCTTGGTGAAGAACCGATCCAAAGACGGCGTAGGACATGTCACACGATGCGGCAAGACGAATAAAAATTCTGACGTGAATTGCAACCTTGAAGCCGGGAAATTCCAGAGTTGCCACGAAAACCTCAACTCGACAGAACGTTCACCTTTTTTGGGCGGGGGCTCGGGTGCACTTTATAGGGCCTTGGCTCCCATTGACTCTTTAATGAAGTGAGCTTGGAAGCCGGGAAATCTGCAAGTTGACGCTGCCGCAAAGTTGATTTACTCTTTATGTGGCCACAGGTGCATATTGTGGGGTCTTGACTCCCACTTAATATGAATCCTAGTTACGATACAATTTAGATGCTGGTGTATTGGCTTCACCTTCTCTGTCAAGATGCCAACAGGGAGGGTTTTTTTTTTTTTTTTTTTTTTTTCTTTTATGGGGGCTCGGTTGCGCTTCATGATGTCATTACACCTGCTAAGGTGCACTCTGTGGGGGCTTACTTTCATTTGGCTTCTGTGAATACTACCTTGGAAGCTGGGAAATTTACAGGTACACTTTGCTGCCAGGTTGTTGATCGTGTGTGTGTATGGGGTTGGGCAATGGGGGTCGGGAGGTCTCCACGGGGGCTCGGGTGTGTTCTGTAGGTTCATTATAGCTGCTGAGCTGCGCTTTGAGCGGCTTCAGGTGCACTCTGTGGGGATTGGCTCCCGTCTACTGTATCGCAAAAACGTAGTTAACGCCTATAATGCTGCTTTGGTGCATAAGAAATTTGTGTCTAGACTTAATTGTAAAGTTGCTGGTGGGTTGGGCATTGGCTGTCATGATGTGGACTTGGATGCAATTTGTGGGGGCTTTTGTTGGAATTGGTTGTCACACCCTTGTAACACCTACAATATTGTAATCTCAGAAGTCGGGAAATTTATGGGTTGCCTTTGCTACAAAGTTGGCGATTTAGTGGACGGGGGATTTACATACTCAATGGGTGCTCGTGTGCTTTCTGGGGGCTTAAATCTCACATACTGTAAATTGGATCTCGGTGGCGGCAATGACACAAGCAAGGAAGAAGTGAAATTCAGCGGTAGACTTTTTTTTTTGAACAAACAGTCTCCTGGATCAGATTGTGTTGTCATTCCGAGGGCTTTTAGCTACAATCAAGCCTAAAGCTGCGATATGAGCTTTTTCTTTTTATTGATAGATTCAACCAGTAGTGGTGAGCACTTAAAGTTCAATCCGTTGAAGAGCATTTTCCACTCGTGTGTGGGCCGTTCCCGTGATTACACTCATCATGCCAAACAAAAGCGGCACACGGGGGGGCCTCGCCTGACACTCGTCAGTCAAGTGTCTGCCGCCACCTCCGTCAGACAGAGATAGTCGCTGAAATGGCGATGGCGGGCCTCCTTTTAGGCGCTATAGACAAGTGGCTGGTGCGGCGTGTGCTATATAGCGCAAGAATGACAGCACGTATTTGCTTTGATTCCTGCTAAGGTTATGTTGTGTGTGGAGAACAAACGCGCCCTCGACTCGACGGAGCGATACAAAGAAAGAAAGAAAACAACAGTGGCTGTTTTGATCCAACGTGTTGCCTTGAGGAACGAGGGGGGAGCTTGTAAAAGAGCAGCACCTTTATGACTCACATTTGATCCACTGTTGTACAGGTTACACTTTGACCACATCTTTTTTTTTTCTTTTTTTTCTTCTAGTTAAGCAGCTATAAAACCATGAGGTCATCTGAACTCATCATAAGACTTAAGAAAGTCATTTCTGGGAAAAGGCGCAATAAAAAAAGTTACTGTTGGCTATAGCAATATTTGAATTAAGATTCAAGTCTCAATAAAACTGTCAAATAGGAATAGAAGTGTAACAGAACCCCCCCCCCATCATCCCATATAAACAATAGTAGTAAATAAAAGCTGAAACAATTTCATTGAATAATGGGTTAGCTAAATATGATAAACAGTCATAATGTCAAAATTTAAAAATATATTCAAGACATAATAGGCGAATAATGTAGACAGTGAATGAAATTAAAATCAAATAAAACACAAAGAATCATATAATAATAATTCATCACATTCCAAGAAATACATATTGACGATAATGGTGCCATACAATATATGTAATATCAATTATATTTTTTACTAGGAGCTGTACAGAAAAGAAAGGAATACATTCAATATGGTGCATTTATGGCATATACCCCATCATTTGCCACTGTGTACCCACCAGGTAATGCGCAGAAGTAAGAAAAACAATATTATTTTTGCGGAGAGTAAAAAAAAAAAAAACAAGTGTATTTTTTTTTTTTCTCCTCAACTATGACCTGGTTTTGATGGCCTCTCCGAGCCGTCAGAGGCGGGCTGCAGTATGTTAGCCTGCAGCCTGTGTGTCCAAACAGAAGGCTGCTACCATATGAATAGATTTTTTGCCGCGAGCTGAAAACATTACACGTGACGGTGAACACAGCTTGTTCATCACCACTTTGGACGAACAGAATATATATGTTAAAAAAAAAAAAATAAAACAAAAAACAAGCAATGAGCATATTGTGTTGCGAAACCGCGGTGCCATCTGGTAGCCACGAGGTAGCGAGGACGTCACCCTACATTGAGCAGCAAAACTAGCAGGACGAACCCATTTGGATCTCATTGGTTTATCTTCACTCACAGTGCACTCGTGTCCAACATCTGCGAAGTTGGTGGCTTCGCTTCAACACACCCCCTGCAGCCAAATTATGAATTCTAACAACGATTTGGGGAAGGGATTTGCGACGCTGCATCATTGTACATTGTTTCTCGTTTATTGTAGCTGCGGTGTTTTTGTTTGGAATGTTTACGAGGAACATTTAGGCGTAGGAGGCACATCTGGGGTGGGAATTACCGTCCAATGTGTGATAACAGCGTTATCACCTCCTTTCACCGACAATAATACGATAATGTCATGAGAGTCGGCTATACAGTGAACCGCCATCCCGTCTTGAATATACCGTCCATTTTTTTCTGCGGAACTCATCCTCGGCTCTTTGTTCGCTAACGGGGGATGTGTGTCTGCTGACTTCCACTCGGCACATTGTGAGCCAGTGGGGAGAATACTTCAAAAGGCTTACTCGGTTCCACCGACATGCCTTCCTTTGAGGAAGCAGAGTCTGGGGACTCTGTGGTGGGCTTTCCTATTTCTGGGGTTTGAAGTCACCAAACAGCTCCTCGGCGTCAGGTGTGGATGAGATCCACCCGGAATTCCTCAAGGCTCTGAATGTCGTGGAGCTATCCCGGCCTCTGCAACGTCAGGTGGACATTGGGGACGGTGCCTCTGACTTGGCAGACCGAGGTGGTGGTCTGACCGGAGGATGCGTTTCAACTAGCGCGCTCCCTTAGCCTCTCTGGTGAGGTTCTTAGAGAGGTGTCAGAATTTGGTCCGCAGCAAGCAAGCAAGCAAGCAAGCAAGCAAGCAAGCATGCCGGTTTTGGTGTAAAGAGTTAGATCAACCTGAGAAAAGCATATCGCTAGCAATGACATGACAGAGCCAGAAGCTGAGCTTCACTGTGTTTGTTTTTGCAGTGTGGCGAGTGTGTGACGCAGTTATGTGTTTTAGGTTGGTGACAGGTGGCAATGCTTCAATGTTCATGATTTCACGTTTTTTTTTGTTTTTTTTTTTTTTTCAAACTCAAAGAATTACCGTCTACTACACGAATTTCATGGCTAGTTTTCATGTGCTTTCACCTTGGTTGTTCTTAATAGTGAAGTTGGGATTGTTGAGCATCTCGGGCACCAGGCGGTACTCAAAGTAGTGGCCCTGGATCGGGTCATCTCTGTCCACGGCGCTGACTGTTTGGATCACCTGTGTTGGGATTAAAAAAAAAAAAAAAAAAAAAGAAAGAGATAGTCATCGCACATGCTGGAATATTTGCTCTTCACCACGCTGAGATTTGGATCCTTATCATCAAGGTTTTGCCCGGTCCGCCTTGAGCATCTCAGCTCTATCCGCTAATCTGTCATCAGTGTTCTTATCGCACGCTCGGATTGATTGGGAATTAGAATTCGGGGAGGCCTGTGGGACGGTTTTGGCTCTTTTTTTCGCCCCCCTCCATCCAATAAAAGTGCATCGGACACATGTAGCTGCCTTGAATGAGGTCGATTGATGAGAAGGCAGTCGGGGGAATGCTAAGCACCGGTCGGAGACTTTTTTTGGCAGGGCGATGCATCGTGCCATCTGGAGGAGGCCACATGAAAGACATTCTCAACTGACGATGTGCCGTGATCAATCCTGACGGCTAAGTCCCCCTCCCGCCACAATTTTTTTTTTTTCTCCAACGCCAGACCCTCGACCTCTGAGGCTTCTCTTCGAAATAATTAAGGCCATAATTCACCGTGGCCAATCATTAAAGGGGTGGAAAGCAGGAGAAAGGAGAGTGAAGGATGGCTGCTTTGATGAACAAGCAGCCACTCTAATTTAAAAAAAAAAAATGTTTTGCCTTTTCCCTTACCTGTCCGGGTTTTCCATTTTCACACAAAAAGGCTTCATATTCGGTGGCGAACTCCGGGGCGTTGTCGTTTATGTCCATGACCCGGATGGCCACCACCGCCCGGGAGATCTGACTGTGGTTACCTAGGAGACGGAGGGATGGATGGAAGACAGAAAATTCATTCAGCAAAACACAAAACAGGGCGACGGGTGTATGAAAATCCCAGGTACATTACATGACCTAGTTTTAATTTCCTTTGTTTTTTTTTTTTTTCATCTTTATTTCTCCCTTCATTTCCGGAGCTGATGGAAGGGACACATGATAAGACACATCAATCTACCTTTTGGTGATGCATAAAGAGAAAAGACACAACTCAAAGTGTTTTTGAACACCCTATGTTTAAAACATGAGTGTTAAAGTGAGAAAAAAAAGCATATTAATGACTCATTGGGAACTGAGGTCTGAATAGACAATAAAAGGCAATCTAATTAGTCCTTGCTACGGTAAGTGGTGCAAATTGCGACGTTGAGAGTCACTGCGGATTGATGCGCCTCCTTAGAGGCCTCGCACTTTAGACAACGAGGATGATAAAGCCGGGAAATCCGCACTCTTGTTGAAAAGAAATGTCCAAGTGAGATTCTGCGTTCTTGCATCTGCTGGAACCTGAGCCGAACCCCGACCCTGATTCTAAACCTCCGGTGCCCTGAAACTCAGGCACAAAGAGTCCCGCATGGCGATGGAATTTAACCAAAGCCGAAAGTTGAACTGCACTGCACCAAATCTGAACCTGCGATATCATAATTCCCAATTTGTGGTACACCGAACCCTAAACACAGCTGTAAAAAAAAAAAAAAAAAAAAAACGTACTTAAAACAAAGACAGTGGCTGTGCTGCACGCCTGTGCTGAGTATTAATTCCACATTGAACGCTGCACTAAGAATAATTAGCATTGAAGCCGTGGAGGCAATAAAGTACACTCATTTGCTGAGTTTTGATTGAATTCAAACAGCTCACGAGTCAATTTGCGCAAGAACATTAACACGTATCGAGTAAACACTTTTTTTTAAAACAGACACACCTTACAGATTAAAGAACATCTGCAAAGTACAAAAAAAAAAAAAAAAAACACCCTCACTGACGAGGTGGAAAATCTTTGCCGGCAGAGCTACAAACAGCTTTAGCCCGTGCGTAAGGCTTTTATTTGCATACAGATTGTTTCAGGAGGGCTGTATGTCGCGATAAAGCTTAATGTAGCCCTTAAAGCTACTGGAAGAGGAATTCACACTGCTTGTAACTTGTCTGTCTCCGCCTTCTCGCGCTTAATCAAAGGAGGTGCACGTTAATTGCCAGGCTAAACGAAAGCTGTCACCATTTTTTTTTTTTTTTTTTAGGGGGGTAGGGGGGGTTCGTCCCGCCGGCGTGAGGAGTTGCACGTCTTATTCTGATAAGCCGCCGCCGTTGTCGACATCTTGTCTGGCGGCCGTACATCTCCAGCCTGCCTGCTAGCTAAGTGACTGCGGGTTGCAGATAGCGGTGGCTCGAAACGACATGTTATTGAGAGTTTGCAGGGATTAATGCGGCAGCTCTTTGTGAAAAAGGAGAAGGGACCTGGGTAGTCCTAGTCGTAATACATTTCAAGTGTCCTCTATTTTTTTTTGGGGGGGGGGGTTGCCATTAGCCCCTTTCAACGCAAAAGTCCCCAGTAAATTGGCGCATCTGAGGCGTAACCGTTTATTCACATTTCGGCCGTAACATTGCGGCCAGGTGACATGTGACTAAACACATTCTCTTCCCTAAGTGTTGCTGTGGGGGACGAGGGGGGAGTCACAAGAGGGAGCGAGGGTGTTCGTCCCTGCCCTTAATCCATCCATCACTGCCACGCTGCCAATTGAGCCCTTTCTTTCCGGCTTACCTTTCTCATTCGTACAATACCACATAGGACCAACTTAAGCGTTGATTTGGAATGGCTGCGTGTTGCAGAAAGCATATTACCTCCACCAAGCTCAAGGTGAGATGCATGTAGATGTTGAAATAAAATTAATAGCCACTGTACAACATGAGCAACCGGCTGGTAATGCATTCAACAATAGCATCTTCCGGAGACGATGCTCGACAACGGCACTTACGGACTTCGGTGGCGGTTACGGTGATGTTGTGCCACGTGTCCGTCTCTCGGTCCAGTGGTTTGGCCAGCGTGATCTTGCCGTCGTCAACGTTGATGTTAAACTGCCTCTCCAGGTCCGTATGGCGGTCGATAAAGTACCTGTGTTAAAAAAAACAAAAAAAAACAACACCAACAACATAAAAGACCGTTGAGCCAAAAAACAGCAGCCTGGAAGAAGGAATTCCACACGAATGCCCACTGAAGTCGTGGAAAATCGATAATTATCGCCTGAGGAATAATTACACAAGCAGCAGGGGACATTAAAGATTACTCAAGTCCAAGAGAACACCACACCCACCCGGATCCTGATCGAGACGACACCCCCGCCCCATTTACAAGACCATTAGTGCTTGCTGTGTCAGGAAAAGTGATGTGGTGTTGTTAACCTCATTTGGGGGTCTGTCAACAATCGCAGCCCTCCTCCTCACAAATATACAACACCTGCCACAGGCTTCATTGATCAACGTGAAGCTTGGCAGGATGCACCAAGATGTCTGAAAGACCCATGTCACTCCCCCAGTCCCACCAGCAAAACAGAAGTTTTGCCATTTTGTCAAAAGTGGCACATTCCCGGTTGATCATAACAGAACGCAGGATGGGTGTACAGTATTCCAGGTCTCGCACTTAGACCGTCTCCGACAGAATTTCTCCAAATGAACACACAGTGGATGCTTGTATTATAGACAGAAGAGTGACTTTTTTTTTTTTTTGCCATCCCAGGTCTAATGTGGGCAGAGAGAGCATATAATGAAAATGTGATGATTCCAACAGAGCCCTTCAAGAAAAAAAAAAGACAAAGCCCCCTCTACCAGTGTCACCAGTCGACACTGAATCATTTCATCATTTCGTCCCACTTGGCTTTTATTTTTGGTTCAATTCCAAATTCCCCAACATCAGTTTCATGGTTCAACACAAAACTAGGTGGACATGTCTATCATAACACAAAGTTAAAATTGCCTTCCAGGTTCCATGTCCACTTTTTAAAAAATGACACTGTGATAACTTAGGCAAGTTTTAAGATTTGTTACAAAGTGTTCAAGTCCCTTGGGGTGGAAAATTGGAACTATTGCCCACAAGTAGTGCGGACTTTGGGAACAAAGCGGTTCCAAAATCATCCAGAGCACTGCAGAATTAGCCGCTGTTGTTTACTAGCACTGCGGTGCAACCAACAGACAGAGACTGGCACACGTATTTCCGTCTCGTGCCACTTTTGTCAACAGACGGCCTGCGTGGCGGCCATGTTGTCAAGGGCGATTTCCCTTCAAAAGCAAAAGAAAGCATGGACGTTAACGAAGCAACACCATCGGCATGCAGCTCTTATCAACTGATTCAGATCTATTGAGGGTGTTTACTCATCAATTCTGTACCTACAGCACTGATTTTGGTACAGTAAACATTTTTTTTCTGTCAAGCCCTTCTCCGTGACATCCAGTCGTAGTAGTGAAAAAAGAAGTGTCCAGCTGGACGCCATATCAACCCCCTCAAGTACCAGTGGGCTAAGTCTGGATAACCTTAATAATTTTGTATGGATTTTCCAAAATCACACAGCCATGGCAGATGGATAAAAGAGCCACATCCTGGTCTCAAACGGCAAGTAGCAGACCGCTGTACTACACAGACTGTCCCCTTTTGTATCATTTTCTTAACTTTGAATTGTTGATTGGCTGGGAGAATTCCCATGGCTCTTCAGCCAATCAGGCTCCCTTAACCTGTGAATTACCCTCAGTGGTTTACTCTTGTCACACCTACTACCTTTGAAAAGTCTTCGAAACAGTGATAAAAAAAAACATCCAGAAACTTCCAACAGCACCAGCACTCTGCTCTGAAAATGGACCGGCACATAAAAGGATTTTTTTTTTCTTCCTCTTGCCACTCTTCTCTGTGAAATCGCTTTCTTAGGATGCTGGAAACCAGCGCGGCACCAATTCTCTGGCCGTGGCGAAACACACGAGCGTCAGTGTCACGTCACGCGAACGCACGCACACTCAGAGCTAAAAAAAAAAGAAAAGGATGATGGGTCATTTCTTGTTTTCGCACGTTTCGCTCACCGTTCCATGTGACCAACATGAACATCCCACTCGAGAGAGGATGTGAAAACCCCTAATATGCGAATTACACTGCTTGTAATTGTCCTCGGTCCATCCATTTCCTGTGCAGATAGCTCCGGACAATGGCGAATGGTGCAGTGAGTGGTTATGAGCTCACGCTACCAATGTCACAACAGCGTTCCCATTTCCAGTAAAAGTTTAGTTCACTCTTTTTTACGCCCCCTCATTTTTGTGAAAAGGGGTAGCTATCAAAGCCGGCCCTACCGACTGAAGAACCCAAAGCCGATATCTTATGTTTCACTTTTTCATCCAAAACAAATCTAATGGCATTGTTTTGAACCTTGTCGTGAATTTATACGTCCCCCACAATTAAAAACAAAACAAAACACGATGATATTTTCAAAGAATTCATTTGAATTTAAAATGAAAACTGGAAACATATACAATATAGAATGTGTTTTTCCTAATTTGCATATTAGTAGTTTAGATTGGGCCAATGGAGACACCGAATGAGCAGGTTTAATCTCCACAAATAGCTAAAAGCCCTCCAAGCCAAGAAGTAACAGAAATAAAACTAATTAGCATACAGGTGAGCTCATTACTGATTATCATTCTCTCAAGAGCAAGTTAACCATTTAATATATCGATTCTATTTCTAAAAATGTAGATTTAAAAACGATTTTTTTAGTATGGACAGACTAGTTTGAAACAGTAAACCTGGTTCGAAACCACAACCCTAATTTAAAACAAAAATCTGCAGCCCCAATTTTCTTGAAACCACAAGATGAAATGCTTTCTTTGAAACCTCGACTCTTCATTGAAACCTTAGTTTGAAACCACAACATTGGCTCAAACTCTAATTGTAAAATCCAACCTTCACTTGAGAGTCTAACTGTGGTTTTAAACCCAAAGTCCCAACTTAAACTCTTGACTGAAACAACAAACAACTATTTTTAAAAATGTTTTAACCCTTGTAACGTGGAACCTTGACTTGAAACCCAAATATAAAACTCAAAGGCTTGATTAAAGCCTTCTTTTGAAGGCCTAAACCGGGCTTTTAAACCCCAACCTTGAAGAGTACTTTGAAATTCTATTCCTTGACTGACACCCAATTCGGAATCTTAACCCGGGCTCCAAACTGGATTTAAGAACCCTAACATTGGCTTGAAACCTAAAGTTAAAACCCTGACTTGAATTGAAAGCCAAACCCTGGTTCCAAATCCCAATTTGAAACCTTATTTTAAAACCCAAACCCTGGCAGGCTGCTTTGGAAAGAGAATGACATAAATAAAAGCCGTGGCCCACATTCCAATTGTTGGAGAGACGTAGCGAGCCGTGACATATCCATTTTTTTTTTTCAGATGAAATTGTGGAAACTCCTGGAGACGCCAAGCAGGGAGAGACGTCCACCAGGACCTTCGAAGAAACTGCACCCCCACCGCACCCCCCCC
>NW_017805496.1:0-2587 GCF_001891065.2 Hippocampus comes | reverse complement strand
ATCCTCTCTTCCTTTCCCTGGCCCCCTGCAAAAGCACTTTCAAGACAGGCCGACAGCAGCAAACCACTTGGGAGCGCAGCAGTTGCAGGAGAATCTTTTCTCCAGCTTCTTGACAGCCTCACGCCCGAGCGACGAGTCACACAGCCTGAAATGTTCTGCCAGCTGTCACTCAAACTGACAGCTCGCTGTGACCCCCCCCCAATCCTCTCTTCCTTTCCCTGGCCCCCTGCAAAAGCACTTTCAAGACAGGCCGACAGCAGCAAACCACTTGGGAGCGCAGCAGTTGCAGGAGAATCTTTTCTCCAGCTTCTTGACAGCCTCACGCCCGAGCGACGAGTCACACAGCCTGAAATGTTCTGCCAGCTGTCACTCAAACTGACAGCTCGCTGTGAGAAAGAATTAAAAGCAAATAAAAAATAAAATCGCAACCCGCTTTGCCATTTTTATTTTTTTTTCCCCAAAGTGTGATGACGTTCCGCAGTACTATATAAGCGTGACCTCGCTTTTAGCGGTTTATCATCATATAAAGGAACATTCTGACTCGGATTTCACGTGTTGTTTGTTTCGTTTCACTCCTTGTTGCCGTAAAAGTCTCAGCGGTGAATAACCCTTGCAAATCAGCCGTCAGTCAAAGCGCACAAAGCATCTTGATGTATGTTGTTACCTGCGCCAAGAAGCTTTTGTTTTTGTCGTCGTTGGTTTTTCAGCCGAGATCATTGTTCAACAACAACAGATGCATTTGCAACACTTTGAAACTTTGTGCACTGTGAGAAAAAAAACAACAATTTTATTTTCTATTTTAAAAAATTAAATTAAAACTACTACAACAAAAAACAATAGCAACCCAAAAAAGTGCACTTTTTCATTTTTAGTGTTTAAAATCATGAAAGCAAAATACAAAAAAAAAAAGTTTATGAAAACCAACAGCCCAACTGTTTTTATTTTAAATTTAAAAAATTAAATCAAATTAATAGTAAAATGTTTTATTTTTTTGTTCTAATCAAATATCAAATCAAAACAAAAATTATTACCTCGAGTTATTTATTTGCACTTCCTCTCTCTAAAATATCCAACCAGCCATTATCTGAGCCACTTATCCCGACGAGGGTTGACGGGGTGCACCCTGAACTGGTTGCCAGCCAATCGCAGGGCACACATAGACGAACAACCATTCACGCTCACAATCGCACCTAGGGACAATTTAGAGTGTTCAATTAACCTACCATGCACGGTTTTGGAATGTGGGAGGAGACCAGAGTACCCGGAGAAAACCCACGCAGGCATGGGGACAACATGCAAACTCCTTCCCTCATGTTTTTTGTTTTTCTTTATCTTTGCCTCTGTTGACGTCAACAAAAGCGAGTCTGACACCGGTGCCGTTCGTTCTTAAGTTATACTTTAAATATCACACAAAGATATCGCCCATGTAATAACTTTTCAACTCAGTGGGGGGTCCCACAGGCGGCATGTCAACCCACGCTCTCAAATAAATATTCGTGATTCTCTCAAGTCAAATAAAATCCTTTCAGAGCTTGTCACGGCAGCCGTATTTATGAATCGAGCGCAGTCACGGCTCAACCCCTCCCCGAAATCGGGTCAGGCAGCTGGCGAGATGTCACGTTGCGTCTTATTTGTGATCACTCAGGTAGAAATAACGCATCCTTGGCGGCGGGCGATGCATGGCGGCAGAAGAGGAGGATGAAGGGTGGGGTGGCGGGTGAGGGGATTTCATGGAGTGCACCTGAAACGTTGTTGTTTGGATGCATTAAGCCAGGCTGAGGGCATGTGTGTGCGAGTCCCCTCCAGTGGCTTTTCCCCTGGGTGCCGCAGCACTGAAAGCCTCTCCGAGGGGTTTGAGGGGGTCAGTGTGGCGGTGGTGGATGGAAAATGGCATGCAGGTTAAATCGCCCCCACGTCAATCAAGAATAGTCAACATGCTGAGAGATGCCTGTCATTGGAGGGATGGCGTAATACAGCGGCAAAAGAAAATATATCACGGAATGGAGTACAACTCGTCTCCAGTTTTAACAAAAATGTATGTTCGCTTTATCGAAAAATAAATTCCGTTTGTTTACATCAACGTGTTAGCTTCACAGAAGACTTTGTTTGTGAAGTTTCAAAAAACCCAAAACAATGTACCGTACATTCCTTCAATGAGCAATCGAAAATCGGAAAATGACAAAGTGACTGATTATTTTGTGAAGTGGTTTATAAAAAAAAACACAAAAAAATGAATGATTCAATTTTAGGCCAGGAAAACGAATATGGGACTCAGTTTGATTGTAATATTTAATTGGGCTGCGTTCACACTGCAAGGCGTGATGGCCATTTTGGATTTTGGTGTTTACGGGATACGGTGACTCTGTCGGGCTCATTCCTGACGCCGTTTGTTGCAATTTCAAGGTCTTTGTGGTTTTATCTTTCAAACTTGTCTCAAAACACATTTTGATTCTTTGGCTTTCCACTCAGCATGAGACTCGACATTGTTTGAGCGTTTTACTGTGCTTACTGTTTTTATCTTTTTCATTTATTATTTTCACTGTCTTTGTGTTTCACACATGTTGCGACCCTAATCAAAGTAGGGAAC
>NW_017805495.1:416953-514835 GCF_001891065.2 Hippocampus comes | reverse complement strand
TTTTTCCACTTAAAACGCCTTAATATACATGGTCGTTGTCTTGGGCAAAAACGCCTTACTATACATGGTCGGTTTTTTCGGCTTAAAAGGCCTTCCTAAACATGGTCGTTTTTTTTGGAGTAAAAAACGCCTTCCTAAACATGGTCGTTTTTTTTGGGCTAAAAACGCCTTACTGCACATGTTAATTTTTTTGGGCTAAAAACACCTTACTGTACATGGTCGTTTTTTTCGGCTAAAAACGCATCACTATACATGGCTGTTTTTTTGGGCTAACAACGCCTTACTATACATGGTCGTTTTTTTCGGCTTAAAAACGCCTTAGTATACGCAGTCGTTTTTTTCGGCTAAAAATGCCTTCCCATACATGGTCGTTTTTTTGGCTAAAAATGCCTTACTATGCATGGTCGTTTTTTTCAGCTAAAAATGCCTTACTGTACATGGTCGTTTTTTTCGGCTAAAAACGCCTTACTATCCATGGTCGTTTTTTGGGCTCAAAATGCCTGACTATACATGGTCGTTTTTTGGGGCTAAAAACGCCTTACTGTACATGGTAGTTTTTTTCGGCAAAAAACGCCTTCCTATCTGTACATGGTAGTCTTTTTTTTTTTTTGGTTGAAAATGCCTTAATATACATGGTCGTTTTTTTCGGCTCAATACGCCTTCCGAAACATCGTCGTTTTTTTTTTCGGCTAAAAATGCCTTACTATACATGGTCGGGGTTTTTTTTTGCTAAAAACGTCTTTCTACACGGTGGTTTTTTTTTTTTAGCTAAAAACGCCTTCCTATACAAGGTCATTTTTTTCGGTAAAAAACGCCTTACGATACATGTTTGTTTTTTTCAGCAAAAAACGCCTTACTATACAACTCATAATGCATTCAAACTAATCACCAACATTATCTCAGGAGCACAATATCAAAACAACTTTAACGAGCAAAACAAAAATATGTAAAATAATTTGTGCCGATTTTTTAAAATCAAAGATGATGTCAGGATTAATCGCTACGAGTCGTAGTCACAAAGCGGGATGGTGTGTAAGCGCAAAGGTGCGGGGGTTCGATGCCGGCTGCGGCTTTCCTGTGTGGAGTTTCCATTTTCTCCTGCACGGGTAATCCGATTTCCACCCGCATTCCAAAAACATGTGTGGCATGTTAACACAACGTCCCTGGGTGTGAGCACAGAGGTTTGCATTACTTTTTAAATGTACTATATTCACTTCAGCTTGGGGATGTGATGCTCAGAGTCAACCCCCCCGCTCAAGTAGTTTGCACTCATCCCGCTTTTGTTTCCTTGTTTAACAGTTACGTTGAACACGCAAAAAAACGACGTATCTATTCAAACGATGTCTAATACTGCTTGTCGCTTTCAGGGCAATGCATGAAGCACACAAAACGGGAGACATTCTGCAAAACATTTCCTTTTAAATTGCACCGTCACATCTGTTTAGTCGTATTGGCACAGACAAAGCCACTTTCTCTGTACTTTACAAAGTATACACTTCACAGGATGAAATAAATACATGGTTCTCACAGTGATGTTAGACTTTTAACATTCAATTTATAGACACAAAGAATCTTCCAGTGCGGGGCTGACACCGAACACGCAGGTCTTTTCATGCGTGACAGAAAACTGCTCAGGGGGGCCCGTAATACTTCCCCCTTTTCCTCGAACTACACACAACAAACATGAGAGCAGGATTCTCTCTCGGTTTACACCATTGTTGATCCGTCACATTTTGTGATCCGTTTATAAAGCTACCCAAGAATTTACTGCGGTTGAATGAAATACGCAGTGGAACCTCCAAAGTTGATCAGCAAAGAAAGTACTGAAGGCTACACAAAATGAACATACTTGGAAATTGAGAAAACAAACCATCGATGATTTCGCTCTCGATATGAGGACACATGAAATTGGCCTGCGAAGGTGAAGGTGAACAATTCTGCTCCTTCAAAGGATGCGTTGAGGGCAGCTTGGAAAAGGCGCGGTAAGGACGCGACCTTCCTTCCTTCTCCCCGGTGTTTTTCATGTTTAAAAGCAAACGCAGGGATGCGTGCTGGGTTTGGGGTGGAGGTTGAGTCAAGGGTGTCCCCATAAAGTGCGCTTGTCATCCAACCGGTGCAAAGGCTCAACCAACAAGTTTCAGACTTGACTATCATAAGCGCTGATCCAAATGTGGCGTGGAAACGTCAACAAAGTGAAACTCAGGACAAGACGCGCAATAAATGGAGAAATTTATATTTGGTGCTACAACAGCTTCCGCTCTTGAGATTTTACGGGGTGTGGCCTTTTTTTTTTTTTTTTTTTTTTTTTAAGATTGGGCTTGAGTTCATCCATACCAATTTTTTTTTTTTTAATTATTTAAGATTGGGCTTGAGTTCATTCATACCAAAGCACATCTTTGTGAATACGTCGTGCAAATGTTTTTTTTTTCTTATACTGCCTATTTAATGCATCAGAATTGGATCTATACATAAGTTTACAGTGTATCGCCTATTAAAAAATATTTTAGGTAGTATTGCACACACGCGCACACAGGTTAAGGACATAATGATACTTGCTAAACTCTATCCATTAATTTCATAAAGTTTCATTGTTAGGTACATTGATAATATTTTGATTTAGCTGTGTTCTTGGTAGTGTATCGCCGTACGTACGTTAAAGTCAACTGTGAAATATTCATGTTTATGACGCCAGTCCTGGAAATTTGAAATCCATTTTAAATTCTGAAATAGGATCAAGAATGATCTGTAAATATGACATGCGCTTTAGAGTACTCTAAAATGTCATCCGATTTAAAAACAAATGAAACGAAAAGCAACGCAGTCGTCAAACGACATTCCTAATATCCGACGCAAACCCGGGACGAAACATTGTTGCTCTCCACCCTAATAGCCGCACTTGTGATTGACACAAAGAAGTATGATTTGCGCCACGGAACGGGAGAGTAGGACAAAATGTGGAAAAACAACTTCCAGCGTTCTTGCCGAGTTTCTTATCGAGTTTCTTTTGACGCCGACACATTGTGCGCGCGTACTTCACGAAGGCTACTCGGATGGCGACGAATCGGTCCGCGCCCGTCAAATTCCTCCGACAAGAAGAAACAGTTAGCACGTGTGAAGTGTTGCGGCTGAGAGGTTAGTGATAAGGCAAGCATCTATGCAGGATAGATGGTCCATATTTATGTTACAATTGGCATGGCTACGAGTCACACTCACACTGGGTGAGCGCTTGAAACAGTTCCTGACAAGGCTATCTACACAGAAGAGTCCAGTATATTCATACACGTTGGTGGTAAAAAGAGACCAAAGCACCGTCATTTGAAGTAGTCAAGTCCCGCCACCAAGAAGAACTTCTCGAGGAAAAGTTCGGAGTCCAGGACGGCGATGTGGGCGGCTCGGCCGATCAGCGTGTTGGCCGTGTTGGGCAGAGCGTGGAAAACGTTCTGACGGATTAACCGGCAGTCTTTGGCCTCTACGAGAGGCTGCAGCAGGTTGTTGATCATCTCCGTGTAGACGGGGCCTGGTGGGGAAGAAATTGAGGGACCCGACCCGATTAATTTTTCACATTAACACTACAACGTAAGACAAAAATAATGACATTCAAAGCCTTCCATAAAAGCAAATACTAAAGTGATGAAAAAAAAAATTGCCTGTAATTCATCTTTATTGTTACAAGCATTATTGTATTATTCAAGAAATACTCTGCTGATCAGTTATCGCAATTTTATTCCGGCAAATATATGAAATGGCCTAATAAAAATGAGCTCTCTCGTCGGACCCTCGGTAAATTATTCAGACGGGTCACGTGAAAGTGATTTGGTTCCCAATTACAGTATTCCATCATTTCATTCATTTATCTGCGCACTGGATAATCTGACGAGCTTTTACTCATGTTTTCATGATGGTGTCCTTGGCAGAATTGGACACAGCTCATGTTCTGTGGCCGGGAGATCGAGATCGTCTACCTGTGGTTTTGTCTTTGAGAGCGGTTTTGCACATCTCGATTCGGGCAGAGTGGAAAGGAACGTAACGGTCCTGGGGCGACGCCACCAGCACCACATTCTTGAAGAACTGCAGCCCTAACGGAAATAAAACAAAAGGAGTTGAAAGAGACCGCAAGGCGTGCGTACGTGCGTGAGAAAGAGGGCGGGGGAGTCATTTTACTCGAAATGGCAAAAGCGCAATCCCAAAGTGCAATGACAGGCGAGAGACAAAATAAAACAGTTTTTCTTTTGGGTCCGCTGTCAGCGAGCGCTTTTAAAAGCGCACTCGGCTGCGTTTTCGCTGACGGGGTGTCAGACTTGCGCACTCTTGCTCTGTGTGGGTTTGACAAAAAGCATTTCCGCGATGATCGTCATCCAAGCCTGCGTGACAAAGCGCCGGGTTGTCGCGCTCACTGACACAGCGGGGAGGCCACTCAGAAACATGACACAAAAACGGGCCGATTGAAAAGTCGACATTTGAATGAGGCCGTTTCGGCAAGTTTTCCTACCGGGTTTCTGACTCAGGAGATAAAGGAAGGTTTTCCGCGGATCCGTGTTGTCTCTGAAGGTGAGCTGCAGCAAGGATCCCGATTTCTTCAGCTTCTGCATTAACCACAGACCTTCGTAACCACAAACATACAATCCTGTGAAACTTTGCCTCAAAAACCGAGGCGCACGGATATTAGTTTGATAATTGTTGTCGAGAGCACAAAATGTTCACGCGCAGGGTACATGTAGAGCATTTGCGGTGTTCACTGAAAGGCTCGGAAAGTCTCGATAATTACCAGAAGACTTTTTTTTTTTGATCATTTACTTCTGAGGATCATGATTTTTAATTATAATTAGACACAATTACGGACCTAACTCTATTCTTAAAGCAAGGGGAGAGCTTGGCCCATTTTGAACGTCGTCTTTATAAGTAGCCAAATTTTGTTCCGTTTTTTGATCATCGGCTCCAAGCACGACAAACAAATCCTATCCAGGTTGTATGCTGGCAGATTTGAGAAAAATAAATAAATAGGTCTAAATTTGGTGACCTCGGAATCACGCAGCCATGTGGGTCTCTCTCTCTCTTTCATATTTTTAACAATTTAACATATCGGTCGTGTTTTTGAAGCTCGATAACACTTTGTCAACAGCAAAGAGTGGGCAGAGTTGCTTTATTATTCTCTATAGCTGACACAAACTCAAATCTATTGCTGTATCATCGGCGTGTTTTTCAGTGTGACCACTTAATTGCTGATGAGCTGGAAGAGCTCCAAAAAAAAAAAAAAAAAAAAGGGCTCTCTGCCTCACCTGTGCTGACCAGCGCGCTGTTGTTGTACAGCGTCCCCAAGTGCGGGCCGGACAGCGAGAGGAACGTGTGCAGTCTGGGCAGATAGCAGCGGAAGCGAGGCCTCGTCAGCACCGAGCGGATAATGACGTTCCCCAGAGAATGTCCGATGAAGCTGTCGGCGCCAGAAAAAACAAAACAAAACAATATTTTATTATAGAACGCTTGCGGTTACGAAGCGTCTCATTAAAGAAACTTCATTAGCTCGTTCAATGTTCGCACGACCGCAAAGACAATTTAATGACGCTCGCGTAGAGGACATTGTGGGTAGAATTAATTGCAGTCGATGCGACTACGCCGAGTCACCTCGCTGAATTACTCCGCCGTTGCTGCAAATGCACCCCAAAACCTTCGACAACGCTTGTTGCCTGACATGCGCTCGACTCTCCAGAGAGCGCAGCGCGAGCGAAGAAAGTTGAGTGGGAACTCTTCCTCCCTGGCATTTGGAGGGCAATTAAGCGGGAAGATGAATAGTTTCATTTCACGGGAACCAGGCAACCCGTCGCGACATTAAGGCTACAGTCAAACAACGATTCTTTGGAAACATTTTGAGTATGAATGATAAAAAGCTTTTCATCCATTCTGAGTCACTTATCAATTTGGAGTTGGCCAGTGACAGTAAATTATGGGGGGGGGCTGACCGTCCAAATAGATTTTTACTGTCTCTGCTGCCCTCTATTGACATTAGGAGGAAGTACAGTACAGTGTGACTATGAGGAAGGAGAATGGTTTTCTCACCACATAGTTGTGTTATCATACGAAATCAGTACTTCGCTTTACATTATCTCAATAAGTGTCGGGAAGGTGAACCGAATATTGTGGCCGGTGTCCTTTCATTCGGTGAAAACTGACCTGATCCTGCCTATGGTGAGATTGTACAACTGGATGTGCTGAATGATCTCATCCAGCAATCTGTCCGTCATGGTGTCAAAATCAGCAAACGTGTCAGCCTGCAAAGAATTTAAAAAAAAAAAAAAAAAAAAGCACCAAAAATAAGATTTGAATGAATTGCTTTTAATGTTTTGTTTTACAATACAAAAAAATACCTGGTTTCTTTCAGACATGAGGAAGTCCAGCCGGGATCCTGGCAGGCCTAACTCGATGAACGTCTTCACCAGGCGAAGGTCTGCGCTGTTTCCTGGAAGAAGAAAAAAAAAAAAAAATCAAATTAAATCTTACAATGTCTGAAGCGGTCATTTTGACAAGCGGGAATGAAAGCGGCCGCCTCCTCGTAAATCTCACCATCCAGCCCGTGCACACACACCACGAGGTGTATGCCGTCGTCAAACTCCTCGTCGTCCTCCTCGGGCGGGAAGTAGGGCAAGTCAGATGCCAGCAGGGGCAGGTCGCTGTAAAGGCCGCCCAGGAAGCTCATGCCTTTAAACAGCTCCTCTTTGGCTTTAAAGAAACTGGACATGTGCAGACAAGCAAATCATGTAACTCATAAAAAGGATGCATTACAAAGCTCTGGAAAAGAATAATAATCGTAATTGTAAGTAGGAACGGTATTTGTATGATTAGTACTGCAATCTTCATACACTTTTCTGATATATTTTGATCCTCCTGGTGAAGCAAGGTACTCAGACATGACGTACCGTATTGGCCCGAATATAAGACAGTGTTTTTTGCATTGAAATAAGACTGAAAAGGTGGGGGTCGTCTTATATTCGGGGTATAGACGTTATACCCATTCACGACGCTAGATGGCGCCAGATATCAATGAAGCGAATGCTGAACTTGACTCCCCAGGCCAAAGTGGACCCCTGCCACGAAGAATAAAAATAAAAATAGCGGTAGCACGAAGAAGAAAAATAAAAAATAGGAAAAGAGAAGAAAATAATAGAAGAGATAACAAAAAATGGAGAAACGTAGTGACAATCTGGAGAAAAGTGGGTCGAAGATCGGCCAGGTTAACCGGCAGCTGAGGAGAAGTTATGACGTCATTTACATTTCAAAAACCGGAAGCCATTCATTTACGAATGTGATTGCACTTTAGATTTGAATGAGGCAAAATAACATGCTTCTTCTCTCAAATATATTGTTATAATCATTTGTTTCAGATGTACTGTAATTATTTTCTGTATAAAAATTAATTTGGTGTTCAAAAAGTCTTTTTTCAAACTTGAGTCTTATAATCAGGGCCGTCTTATATTTGGGCCAATATGGTACTTTGACAGTATTTAAAGAAAACGGACAGAACGTTAGATGCGGCGCTTGGTGTGGCGTTCCTGATAGTGAACGTGGCCAGTGAGTGTATTCACGCGTGGAAAAACAAACCTCAGCATGCGTTCGTTGACCTCCTGGTCCACGCCAAAAGGGTTGGCTAACGTTGAGGAGATGATGCCAAACGAGCCCAGCGGCTGGTTGGTAATGGGCGAGGTCGTCAGGCGGGCGGACATGCCGCTCATGGACGGAGAGTCTCTTAGAGCAGAGGAGAAGGGCAGACAGGTGGGCGCGCAGGACACCGACATGTTCACCACCTCCACCATTTTCTTATTGACGAAGGCCAAGCCCGAGTTGGGCACCTTGGAGGGTTTCGTCGGGTCACCTGCCACTCCGTTCTCATTGGCTGACGTCCCGTTGTGGTCACCGTGTGTGGTGATCTCATGGCTTGTCACCCTCGTGAGGTCGCAGCCTTCCGAAGATGGCGGAAGTGTTCTGGACTCCTGGTTACGAAATTCAGTCTGGTGGAGACTTTGGTTCTCATCGACATTGATGCCACTCTGCCGGTCCGTTGCGCTTTTATGAGCACTTGGCTCGTGCTCACTCCTGCGGGGAAGTGCTTCCAAAGCTGCGAGCTGCACATCCTCCACAGAGGCACTTACCCCGCCGATGTGATGATTTACATACTGGCCATGGCAGTCCGTAACAGGACTCTCCTTAACCTGAGGGCCCGCCACAGACTCGCAACTTGGCGCCGAGCTGGATTTGTCGATCTCAATAACGTTTTGCCGATGATTCGACGTTTCAGAACCGACGGTGCCTTCGGTACTGTTGTTTGTCATCGAACTTGTGTCTAAAATGGAGGATTCCGACCGCTCCGAGGTCAAAGAAAAATGGGCTTGATCGGAACGTGGGTGTGGCATTAAACCACTCGAGGCGTGCGCCTCTTGAATTAGAGGCGCGCGGTCTTCCTCGTTGTCGTCCGGGCTACTGATCTGCGGTGCGGACATGGATTTGGTCAGTTTGCCGCCGTGGCTCTGCTCCCGTTCGTCCTCGTAAGGCAGGGAACTTATGGACGTCAAGGAGGCCTGAATACCTCCGCTTGGAATGCTACCGTTGCTCTCCATCTGCAGGCCCTCCAAAGAGCCGCGAAGGACCGGGTGGCGAGACACTTTCTGCCGCGGGATCTCCCGTTCGCTGGAGAAGTCCAAAGCGGGTTTAGCCCGCAGGACCATTTCAACAGGCCACGCCACAGAGCTGGGCTCGCTCTCGATACCCGAGTCCGAAATGACCGAGGATGAGCGCTTGATCATCTTCGAGATGACCGGACCTCCTCGAGGGGGCAACTCCTTTCGGAGACCGCCGAGAGAGGACGATGAAACAGAATGTGCGGACACCGCGGGGGTGCCGACTGGAGCATCCTCACTTTCATAATCCGCGAACTGAGTTAATGGCACAGACATCTCAAAGTCGTTGTCGTCACTCTTTTGGCTACTGTTGTCCTTTGAGGCATCAAAACGATGGATGCAATCTTCCGGAATAAGATGCACGTTCCCATTCCTGAGGGCTTCTTCTGTTTGACAAGCGACAAGATCCGCAGATTTTCCCAGGCCTGAACTTTCCTCGACTGATGAGATGTCCTTTGATTCCTGCGGATCCGCCGCCGGTCGCTCTGCTCTTTCCTCCATCGGAAGAGCGTCCCGAGAACGTCTGCGGTTGCTCCGCTTTCCGATGAGCGACACATAGGTGGTCAAATCCATGCAGTCGTCGCTATCCGAAGCATCCTGGGATACTTCAAAGCATTTGGCCCTCGGACCACTTGGGTGAGCCACGACGACAGCCCCCGCGTCGGTCCGATCGTCGGACGTCGCAAGAACCGGCGCATGCGCTACCCGCTCTGGAAAGACAAAGGCGTGACAGTTTCAGAGCAAATACTCTTGCCTCCAAACGTACCGCATCACAAAACACGTTGGATTGACCTTTTGCAGAAAACTCCACATATCGGTCCTCAAAGATGATGGGAAGGCTGTTCCAGTCGCCATCAATGTCCAGGCACTCGACGGGTAAAGGAGGCATTTTGGCCAAGTAGTCCGAAGACCGTACTTCTGCTGCAATCTGGCCCTGTCTGCTGATCCTTCAGCGTAAAGATCACGATTTTCAAGAAGCGCTTCGTCCAAATGTGTTTTATCTTGTTCCGATACTTACAGATCCTCTTGAAATAGAAGCGATGTCTCTTTGGGGTGCTCTGTGAAAAAGTACGCCTCTGAAAACCTCCTCACCTTCGGGAAACGAAACACATCGTGAGGCTCGGACTGCGGTTAAAACGTCGCGAGCTGCTATTAAAAGCACAAACGGAAACCTTTCAAAAGTCTTCTTTTCATTCGGGGCTGCTCATCGCCTTTGTCCTCCTTTAATTTAGTCATGCTCCGTAGTCCAAACTCAGGCACGATGACAACAAATCGCCAGCGGGACAAGATTCCTGGTGTATTTTTACACCTCCCCGCCAAATAATTACAGAATATGCGCTAATTGAAAATCCACCGACGAGTGAAGGCTTGCCAGCATCCCGCCACCACGGGGTAACTTTCAAACCAAGGCAAACATGTTCATTACTTCCCGACAAATGCAACAAACTGAAAATCGCCCCGCGGAGAGACACAGCGAACGAGCTTTTGTATTGGTTTTAAATGGGCCGCTGATTACGCGGGAGACAGAGTGGTTGTCGACAAAACGAGATTGAAGGCGCGCAAGTCTATTACGTTTCTGTTTCTATTTGTGGAACGAACAGCACTTGGCACGATCATAGGATGACACAAATAAAAATGTTGAAAAACAAACCAAAATAAAAATGAGCAAAGGAGAGACGACAATAAAAACTCAAATATATCGACAAAAAAAACAAAAAAACGAATAATAAGAATCCTGTCTTGGCGGCTCTCACCCTGAGAGTGTGGTGCTCCTGAGCCACGTAGGACAGGACGTGGGGGTTGAGCGCGGCCGCCTCCAGGAAGCAACGCCAGAGGGCGGTCAGCTGCGTGCAGAGGTGGCCCACGTCCCTGCTGATCTGCTCGGCCACCTTCTCGCGGCCCTCCTGCAGCTGGCGTGGACAACAGAGGGCGGGGCCGCTTTAGTCTCGTGTATGTGCATGTGTGTGTTCATGGCGTGGCTGGCGTATTTCTCAAGACTGTCTGATGTGTTTCATGGAGCTCGAAAGCGGGATCTCCCCCTTTTCGGTCTTTCGGGAAATGATTCTAATTGCTGAAGCAGAGGCGAGTAGAGCAGACACACTAATATATCTTTTCGACCGTGCGTCAAGCTCATCAATCTTTTTTTCCAGATATATTTTTATTCAGGCCTACAGACTTTGCTTTTAATTTGGAAGCTGCTGAAAGAAACGAACGAGTGCATCATACAGTTTTGCTGAAAAAAAACTAAACATGGTATATAACCATTCACACAACCATTTAATGTCCACGGATTCTGATCAACTTTTTTTTTTTTTGGCCCCCTAAAGCATTAGTGTGGTGTGTTTTTAACATGCGTACCTGTAACTCTATCGCGAGCTGATTTAGAATCTCTTCGACGGGCAGGACCTCTGCGATTAGAGCGAGCAGTGCAGAGTGGAAAAGTAGAAGTTAGTGTTGACTCAATACGTGATTGATCACATGCCGCAGTTACACACGGCAAAGACAAATTTGAGCAAAACGCTGCGATTTAGATGATCCGTTTGTTTGTGGGACTTTGCTCACCCGCGTCCACCGGCATCTGCTGTAGCTGCGGGACTTCTTTCATCAGCGCGGCGCAGTAGCGGCTAAGACCACCGCGGGCGGACAGCAGGAGGCGACACAGTCTTCTGTGCCAAGTGTGCGCTCTTTGCAGGCAGTCCTCGCTCGGCACATAAAAGCTCCCCTGGGGGGGGGAAGTGCCAAGTAGGGAAATGTCAGCCACGATGTAGGTCAGCGGTCAGCCTCTCCGAAAAAGGCCCTACACCTTCATAACCGCCATGTACACATACTTGAACTTTATAGCCGCCACGGAAACAGTTGTGATGGCCAGCTGCTGACCTTGCGTTTAAAAGTTGGCAAAGTCAAGTTAATTGGACGATCAAATAAGATGGGAGGAAAAATAAAAACGGCCCTTCAACGCGGCTTGCCGGGAAGCGCAAAGGCACATCGACATGTTCATGAAAGAGCAGCGGGATGAAAGGTGACCTTGTTCTTGACCTTGATTTTCACAACTAAAGAATGGCCAGAAAAGAGACACGTCATGCTTCCTTTTCATTCTTGAAATGGTGTCTGAATAACTGAAACAAAGATCAAGAATTAGTGCAAACTTTCGCCACTGCTCAACTGTGGCATGTGCCAAAGCAGGTTTTGCTCTCGTATAACCACGAAAACAACGCAGCGCAAACACGGGGGCAAAAAAACAAATGTCATTTTCTGACTGCTGGCAGCTCAAAAATCTTTCTTGGTTGTGTAAATTCATACTTGATGGGTAGGACAGGCCCTGCACACCTGGGCTTTTTAGAAAGCAGTTAGTTGTCCATAAAATCTCCCCGTTTAACACAGTTATGGTAAGAATGTTTGCTCTCCTGCTTAAAAAAATATATATATAATAATAATAACAACAACGGCTCATGCCTGGAGTATCGGCGGACATACTATAATTTACCCCAGGCAAGTTCAGACTCTGGGCCTATCATCATACGCGTGTGAGCTCTGTAATTGCAGCAGTGCGGGATAAGAAAACCAGAAAGGAACACCTGTATGTTTACTTTCAGAATTCTCTTTTTCTATGAACAGCCCGCGAGGCTTTCGAGTGACAGGTGAAAAACTAGCTATGGGTTTGTTTGAACTGGTCGCTATAGGAAAAACTATTTTTCGCTATTATTCCAAAAAGCTGTTGTTTTTTTTTTTTTTAAACTTGTAGAGAACTCCAAATGTGCAATAATGTCATGTATGCGTATCAATTAATCAGCCGCTGACTATGAATTTTCTACATCGTCAATGAAGGAAACACACAAAAACCTACTGGATCCCAAGTAGGAAGCTGCCCTTCCACCAAAACACTGACATTTCATCTTTTAAAATAGTGACTGTATTTCACACAAGCTGACGAGAGCTCAGTTAAAAAAAAAGAAAAAAAAAATCTCACGAAATAAAACTGAGCGAGTCGCAAGCTTTTCACCTGCAGCTACGTGATACGTGGCGCTTGTGAGCACAACTCATTACTGGGATCAAAAGAAGACATCGCGCCGCCACCCGTCCCCCTCCTCCTGGTCCTGGTCCAGAGCCAGAGCTTATTAAAAGGGGCCAGGCAGGGGTGGGAAGAAAAGCAAGAGGCGGCGAATGGGGCGCTCATTAAGATTTACAATGGAGATTGTGACATCTAAAGCAGGGGTCGGGAACCTATGGCTCACGAGCCATGTATGGCTCTTTTGATGATTGCATCTGGCTCGCAGATAAAACAAAATTTTCACTGCTCACATTCTGTTCAGGGCTGCAGTTGGCGGCAGGAGAAATTTGAATTGGATGATACTGGCTTACGTAGGCCGTTGCTGGGGAAACAGGTAAACGCCCCCTTTTGAATCAGCCCGCTCGGTCATTAGCTCAAAGCTAATCCTAAACGAATAAGATGGCGAAAAGAAAAAAAGATGACGAGTATGGTGGACTTCAGGACGAATGGACCGAAGGATTCACCTTTGTGGAAAGAACAGGTTCTGCGGTGTCTTAATTTGCAATGACAAAATACCACCGATGAAACGGTCGAATGTAAAGCGGCACTTTGACACGCGCCGTGCAACGTTCGCGTCAAAATAACCTGCGGGAGACAACAGAAAGGAAGCATGCAAGCTACTGAGCAGAGTGCAAAGCTAGCCAGCAGCAACTCCGCGTACGGACCCGGCAAGATGACTATAATTCCGCTAGCTTTGCTGAACCATCGCGAGGAACGGAAAACCTTCACGTTAATGCTCTCGGTAATGCAAGTAACGCCAGATGGATAATGTATCAATGTACCATCTTCAGAGCAGATATTTAGAGGTCCATTTGTTCCACTCATCATCAGAGTTTGTTTTTAAGCCCTGAAATCTGCGTTGGCGTCTGGTTTTGGAGCCTTAAGTGACCAATTGCGATGATGACACTCATCCAAGATCTCTAATTCCAATGCGGCAGAGCCTTAATGCATCGTTATGGCGGCCCCGCGCAAATGACATCCTAATCCGTCAAGTCTGCCGTCTCCAAACAGATCACACCGCCATCGCCACGTGGCGTCGGCAAGCCGGAAGAACCTCCCTACGTCAACGGGGGATGAATGTTATCTTGGACTGCACTTCCCGAGCCATACCTCCGAGATGACGGGCTTGCAGTACCCTGCTCCAAAGACGAGGTTTTCCACAGAGACGGCCGCTTGGTCACCGGTGCTCTCCAGTGAACCTTTTCCCAGCCAGGAGCCCTTTCCTGTGTCAGCAAAGCTGTACGGAGAGGACACATGCTCAAATACAGAAAAAAAATATATATATATTCTGCTAACTGCGAACTTTGATCGCCTCCTGATATTATGCAGTAACTTGGTGAATTAGGCCCATACGAGAAGACCACATCGAAAGAGCCGCCGCGCTTTGCGCCGTTTTGCAGCCACGCCAATGCGGAACGGGCCTCTTTTACTCTTACCTGATCAGCGGCTGATGTAAGGCAACCAGTGAGGCGTGGACGGAGACGGAAATGACGGACAGGTGGAAGTAGTCGAACATGACGGGAACATGATGATGCAAGCCTCTCTGCGGGTGGAAGTGGAGATTGAGGGTGCGGCTGCTGATCAACGGGACCGAGACGATGTCGGCCAACCTGGGAAATTAGGCCATCAATGATGAGACGTGTGTGACTCTTAACGGTTCCGCGCGAGTTGTTGATGTTTTCCCATTGTCCCCAAAACAGGTATGACACCTACTGCTGCTCGTTGTCAGTGAAGTGAAGATCCAGCTTCAGCTGGAAGTCCACCTCGCTGAGAGCCTCCCCCAGCTGCAAAGACAAGAACACTCAGAGCGAGCAGACCACTGCCAAGACATGAGCAACCATCCCATGGGAAATTGCGACGTTCTGAAGACGGCGCATTCATGCAGCATCTGGATTCCACCTTATTTGTAACCGGAGCTGATGAAATTCAAGTCCAATTAATTTCTTCAAGGAAATAACTGCTAACTTTCTCCCTTGTGAATGTCTTAGCTTCGTTTGTTTGTAAATGCTTTTAAATGTATTTTTAAGGATGTGAATCACATGAAGTGACCTTGTATATGAAATGTGCTTGATAAAGCTGCCTTGCCTAAGTGACGTCCTGCGTGTCTTCTAATCTTATGCAAAGTAAGTGAATTCACGTGCCATAAAATCAAAGGTGCCCAGCATAGGACAAAAACAAAACGGCACGAAAGAGAAGCAGATGGGACTGCTGGGAGTCTTTTGAAGGTTGAAAATGAAGCAGGCGTGTTAATAGATTCACGGCGATCAGAGTGCAACCCCGCTGCCTCCCACACAACAGTAAACACAGCCATCTTTGGTCGTGCGCATCGACGGCGCCATCGATCCGGCACGAATCGCGCGTACGCGACGAGGGGGGGGAAGCGAGTGGCTATTTTTGTCTGTGCCATCGCTGGGTACGAGCAACAGATAACCTCCGGAAGGTTAATGAGCCAAGAGCCTTTGGGAGAGCTCGCCGCTGACACCCGACATGTCTTTACGCTCCTCTGTCTTGCATAAAAAGTCGACTTTTATGCGGATTTATATTCTGCACATCCCAGCATTTGAAATTCAACTGCTACACTCATTTTTAGGAACAACATGTACCGTACTTATTGGAAAAAAAAATTACTAGTTACAATCTGTACATTCCTGCTGCTAATAGGGGTTTGCGTGAGTCACACCCACGCTGACGCAGAACGCTAAATGACGCGCGCAAGGAAATGAATGATGCACAGTATTAAAAGTTGAAAATGCGGCTCTGCGGCAACATGAATCACAGTAAAAAGGTTTGATGGGGAACCGAAGCAGGTGCACAAAATAATGTTTTCAACTCAAGGGCTGCAGTTTCAGAGGATGACAACGCCAAACTAATTCATTCACACCTATGCGCAATTATGCCTACTTTCCACTAACAACCCTGGCTAAATTCAGCTCATTAATAGCTGAAGCCGTCAACGGTAAACCACTTTCGTAACATTTCTTTTTGTGTGCCATCCCCAAAAGTCAGTCACGGACGGAACGAACCTGGACAGGAGACAAATATGTGCCCGTGTATGTGCGTGCACAAGATGTCATGTTTGACTCACCCTCTCTCCATCCAGCAGCAGATGCACTTTGAAGAGCATGCTGTCGTTGACGGTGATATCCTCATTCCGGTAAAGGATCTGAAATATGCGGCTGAACACGGTGCCGTCGTACACCCCCGGGGAGCTGAAGCTGCATTCGCCTGCTGCGCGACAAGACGACATACATTACAACCGGCGCAGGCAACCCCTCGTTCACTGAACATGACAAGGTTGAGCTGCAGAAATGCAAATGGAGTCCCATTGAATGTGTGGCGATCATTTGAATTGATAAATTCATCAGACTGTGGACTTCAACAGTCAGAGGATGTTGTGACTGGCGTGCATTTGTCATAACTTGTGACACAACAATTGTGTTATCTTAACATTTTATATTACGTTACCATTCATGTTAAAATCAGAGTTGTTTGTTGGCCTGTTTATACTCTACTAACACGGCAACTAATCATAATGTGGATACGTTGGTGCAAGCAACACCACAGGCAGGACAAAATAATTACTTTTTTTTTAAAGTCTACACACCCCTGCAAACACTTTCCCCCCCCCCAATCATTTACTTTTTCCACCATTAAGTTGACTTTCAACTTCTTCAGCAGTCAGTGTTAGTGTGAATTGAGTTGTACGGGTTGTAGGTCACATGATAAACGGAAGGACATGTTTTGAAATGACTCATCTCGGTCTCACGTTTTACTATCACACGAGCCTGGCATTTAAACAGGGGTGTGAATGCTTTTTTTTTATCTCCACTGGCCCCTTTCAAAGGACCGAATGATGCTTAAATAAGTACATCAAAATATAAATACGACTACATGAGTGGAGTTTCTGATGCATTACTTGTACTGGGCTCCAGCTAAAGCTTCGCATGTATTTATCGCTATATATTTTGTTGACATATCTGTTAAAAAAAAACAAAAAAAAAAAACAGGGTATATACACACTGCAGACCTGAAGCAGATGAATGACAGGCTTTTTAAAAGGTGCAAGAAACAAAACAGCAGTTGTGCAAAAACAAAAAACTGCGCCGCTGTCCAGCTGCGAGGCTTTTGAAATGTCCCCGCAGAGACGGTGTGCCTGTTTTGGTCTTTATAGTCTGCCCCTCTCCACGGGGCTTCCCTCCTGATAATGCTGTGGCTCCCTGTCGCATTAAACAGCCCCAAACCGAACGGCTGGGTGCGTGCGAGCGCGACTCTTGCCAAAGACTTGTTGGACGTCAGAAGGAGACTATCGTGCCCAGTGTGCTGCCGTGTCAAATAATGTCAACAGATCCTTCATAAATCTTAAATTCCCAAAATGAGACTTTCATAATCCTTCAAGAACGCTTTAATCTGCTGTTTAAACTGAATAATGACACATCACAAATAGAAATAGTTTACGATTTTATATATTTACATTTTGTTGTGTACGACTATATTTTGACTAGACTGACTCCGCAGCACGGAAGTGAAACGTGCACCATTCACACATCAAACACTTAGTGCATAATGAGACGCTTCCGTCTGTACACGTTTTGGGGCGTGATCGCATCCTGCCCTTTAAAACTTGCTGAAATGCCCCGAAGCTTTAGTCACAGCGATTCTGTGCCAGAAATAATCTGCTTATCGCCTTCGGTATGCTACATCTGCTGTGTATCACAGTGTGTGTATATTCGTGTGTGCGTGTGTCCATCCTATCAATAAAACCCACAAAATCTCAGAATACAATTGCTCTTCATGATACTATGACATCTCGCCTTGAAAATGATGATGTTATTGCGAGCGAATGGCCATCATGAAATGCTTCAGTTGAGTGTTTGGCGCAATCCGCCATACACACGATGAGCTTGTCTAGGGCCCAATAACTCAAATGTCAAGCGTGCACTTTGAGAGCGCGAGAGAGATCACAGTAAAGGATTATTTCCTGTTGCCGCTTCTGCGCCGCCATCAGCCCGCCCACGAGGTGAACGGGTTTAATTCATGACCTTGTGTGGCAGACTTAGATCTCAAAATGGATAAAAGTGTGCACTTTTACTTTATAAAACAGGCGGTGAATGTATTACTTGTTTATAAAATGACAAATCAAAATTGGAGTGAGGCAAATTTGGACCTCAATGTGTAAATTATCTTTTCATTTTTGTGATGCCTTTCTGGTGAATGCTTACATTTTGTAAAATGTAGATACTGTACAATTGTACCATATCATGTAGATTTTTTATCTCATTAATTTAGTTTTCAAGATTATACGGGCAAATTATTTTTATATTTGCAGATGTGTCTACTGCATGCACCACATACCGACGGTAGATCTCCGCACTCAGGGCCCTCTTTTCATAGACAGGCACACGTGCACTTGGTGTAAAAACTGGCACATTAGTTTCATTAAGGACAAATGTAGTTATGCGTGTTTTATTACACACCCCCAGCGCACCTGAAAATTTGGATGACAGAAAGCAGACTGCCAAATTTGAGCAGCTAAAAATAGGTCGAAGTCAGGGCACAGGTGGTGGGTTTTGATCGAGGCGAAGGCATTCGGAACACCACGGGACATAGGACCCTTATAGACAAATGAAGTACTGCCTACATAAATGAAAACACAGTCTATATACTGTCTTTATGTTGGCTCACTTTTAGACTCGGGATCTCAACAAGTAGTCACACCTGAGCACAGCCCCCAGGTCGCCATGGTAATGCTCGTCATACTTTGTATTCATAGTGGCTCATTTCCAGGACACAAAAACACTCCCACAAAGCAGGCTCATTTCAGCAAGGTCCACTTTAAATAAAGCATGTCACAGACTTAGATACCTCAGATATTGACCTTATTGAAAGAAATGCATTAGTCTCCTTGAAACGAATGTTCAGTAATTTACACTCTGAGGCAAAAGCACTATTTAGGATTTATGTCCTCTTTATAATCCCACTCAAACCATAAACTAATGAGGGAAGAAAATCGCGTCTCACCAGTGGTATTTGTGACTCCCTTTTCCTGTCATCTCACCAGGATTAAGATGAATCAAAGTCATAACCGCCGTGACCCCCGAACCCGCCACACACACACACTGCTTCAGCACACTAAATTCTAACATCAATATCCTCAAAAAGGCTTGCAATAAAAAGTGTCCTCTAAGGAACAATGACTTTTTTAAGAACCAGGTCCTCATAATCCACACATTTGCAGTCCCTCACACACGCACACGCACACGCACACGCACACGCCAGTTCGAAGAAGCTAAAAATAACCGTTATTACTGTGAATCATTATTGGCAGTGAATTGGTTTCCTGGATTGCTGGAGAAGCGGATTGTAAGGCTCGGGAAGGTTCAGCAAGAAAGAGAAAGCAAGATGTCAAGGATGTAAATTGAGCGCACATGATTGTATTTCAGATTTGCAAAATGTAGATTGTGCAGAGGAGAAAGTCGTCACACGGCTTCAGAAACTACTTGAAAGCGCTTTGATTGCTGCAGAAATATGCTGAGCTCTATGTGGTTCTGATAAGAGATAACCAAAATAGCAGGTTAAGGATTATGCCGGTACAAATCAGAAAATTCCTGGTGATGTCGAAAGATGTGATCCTCAATCACTGGTACTCACCTGCATTATCTTGCGTTGTCACTATTAATCTGTGGAGCACCCGAGGGGAGACCTTCAACCCTGTTCGTACCTGGTAGAACCTGATGGAGCGGAATTAGACAAATGTGACAACAATTTCATGGAATTAAAAAGCATGCATAAATACTAACACTAACCATAAAAAACATGTGATTAAAAAAAGAAACTCATGTTCAACCCAAACATGTTAATGTCAGTTTAAAGGGGTTCAAGATGCTTTATTTACATGGCACTCCAGATGATGGGAATTCAAAAACAGCAGCAGGAGCAGATCAAATCGATGCCGCGTTACGCAAAAGGAAAGTCTCGGCTCTCTGGGGATACGTTGTGCAATTAGGGAGAGCAAATTGTGGCAGTTACGATAAGTGTCGCCTCATTGCTTTCGTGACATTTCCAAAGATGAAAGCTTTGACAGAGACATGCATAGAAAAAAAAAAAAAAAGCTTTAAATGGGTCAACGGACACATAATAGACGGTGATGGCGTGACATGGGTCAATACGAGTTGATGGTTTGACAGTGAGATACAAATCGTACGGGGGAATTTCGTATCCATCCTCTTTCGGTGACTGTATGAATTGCCGCAAGTATATTCACATTTTGTCAATGACATAATTAGGAAACCGCTTGGAGGCAAAGGACAGATTCATACTAAATGACATCGCACAGCGCAGCAGTCATAATATGAATGTGACGTGAATTGCGATTGCCTCGCTTCCATTCGAACTTCATCAGAACATTTAAATCGGCCAGTGTACGTTGGCTGGTGCAGCAGACCTTCAGATCAGGATGAAGATTGGTTTTAGCAACGGCATTACTGTGTGGGCCAAATGCTATTAGTATTCCTCAGCCATCCTGACGTTCAGATTTAATTATGGCACGCGTTTGCGTTATGCTCTCTTTATCTTCAAAAAGCATGGCATCTGTTAAACATTGTCATCATGAGAATTCTTACAGTCAGCTGAAAGGATTAGTAGAATTACATTTTCCCCGTTTCATGATTTGACTGCAATTTGATTTGCCCCGCCCCCAGCTAAGGTTTAAGATACGTGACAAGGCTTCAATCTCATACCTAATATGTGCAGTAATTGGGCGTCAGCATTGAGAGAGGTGAAAGGTTTTGACATTTTCATTTGCAGACAAATTGGATTTTAAAGTTCACACCGTGGGTCAGTTATCGGTGATAGCCATTCGTTAATGACAATCACAGCCGTAACTGCAACGCTGAACGAAGATGATTTTACTTCTGCACCACCGTACTGCGATGTGCGGGTAGTCAATCTAATGTACGAACCTTCGCGCTCAGTCGGCTATAGGTTGGGGTACAACATTCCTTACCCTCTCTGGAAAAGATCCACGTTATGAAACTTGTGCAACTCTACGGAAAACTCCAATGTTCCCTGTACTTCAGACATGATATCATCCCAGTCATCACCTGTTAAAATAGAACATACAGGAAATTTAAAAAAAAAAAAAAAATCCCTTGCACAAAACATTTCAGTTCTACCATAACATAACGTTTCTATTGGGATTGGGCTATCCAGTGTTGGGCTGTGTTTCACAATGACCAAAATAAAAAAGCTTTGTATCCATACATTGCCTTTTGCAATGTTCTCTCTGTAGCAGGGGTGTCAAACTCATTTCACATTGTGGGCCACGTACGGCCTCGGTAGATGCCAAGTGGGCCGGACCATTAAAATGATACCATACTCTGCTATAACTAACCAAAATGATATGTCTCTGATCAAAACAGTATATCTCCTACCGGATACTCCATGAATTGCACCTTACTAAAAATATACATTCCGTGTCTTTTATGCAGTTTTTTCCACTTTTAAATGATCCTGCGGGCCTGATCGAACCTCCTTGGGGGCAGGTTCCGGCCCGCGGGCCGTATGTTTGACACCCCTGCTCTACAGCTTTCAAAATTAGCGCCCTGACAAATCACAGCCGAAATCCGCACACTATCACAGACAGCCTGAGGGCCTAACTGGCACAAACAAAGCATGTTTGTTTTCTGTTTAACCCACAACATCCGGAACCCATTTGGATTAAAACAGAGACATGGATTTATATTCTCCAGGGCACCGCTAAAACGCATCGAAGCAAATAAACTCTGCTGCCACTTAAGAGATGGACAATGCTTAGCATTAAGTGTGTCAAGGACAAGTGTGATTGAGGACCCAAAGTGCAGGGCAGCAGTGAGGCAAGGTGGGTGCGCTCTCCAAAAACGGACAATTTTGGAATCACCGAGAAACTAAATGAATTGAATGCATCGAAACCTAATCGATTCGATCATGGCAACTGCTTTCTCTCATTTTGCTGAGTCTGCACTTGCCTGCACGACGGCGGACACTTGCGGCGCCAAAGAACAGAAGCGCTGCGTTCAAAGACAAAGATAAAAATACTGTACTTTGCCGGTGTTGGCTTATTCCTTCCTTTCTCCATCGTTTCCATTCATTTTGCTGCCTCTTCTCCAGAAATGTGTTCGGTGGGCAGGGAGCAGTAGAGTGCACATTGTGTACTGCCAAAGAAGACTTAACACGGTCTTCCCCCCCAAAACAATCTATCTTTGTCATGTGCCGGTTACATAACACACAGGCAGACTACAACACTGACTTTATTATTAGGTTCAGCTTGAAAATGTATAATAAGTTAATTATGTCAGCAAAGTGCCCACGCTGACAACAAGAAAGGCCTGCGACTGCCGTTCATTCACCCGCGCTGGCCTGTGATGCCTTTGTTGATGACTGGAGCAAGAAAATATCTCCTTGTGTTATTTGTGGGCTGTAAATGTATCTTCTTAAGAAAAGAAAAAAAAACTGCACTTTAAAGTGTTTCTTGTTTCAACATGACAGGTATTATTTTGGTGTGAAGCAGATTAGATAACAGCGTACAGTCACATTTCTTTTGTGTTTCTTTACATTGTGACACAAAAACAAATCAAATACCAATATTCCAAAACGACTTTAAAAGTCCACGTGGATATTAGTTTGCCTAGTTTGCGGGTATTAATTTTATGCAACAATGCAAAAGTGACTGGAAAGTCTTGACTTCTCATGTGGTTTGATCATTTTTGCATGATTACACCGAAATCGTGATTAAAATGCTTCTGGCTATGAACTAAATAGTTTTGGGTTGAGGTCATTGTGGTATAATTATACTAGAGGACACTGCAGACCCTGTTTAAAGCTTTTTTTTGTTTGTTTTTTTTAAACCGCAAGCTTACATTTTGAACAATTGTATTGCCTTTGTGCCACGCGAACACAACAGCTGCTCTACCCACCTGAACAAAGCCATGCACTTCCCAGAAACTAAAAGAGGGGACAATGTGTCCTTGGCAGGAAAACACTGAGCCAGAAATCATGTGATGTCATAATCTTTGCTGAACCCCCCACCCACAAGCTCGACGGTGGCGTATTAAGTTCTTAGCCGTTATGACATTACAATGCAGTGAGTGCCTGAACATGTCACGGCCAACACCAAGCAAATCGATCCTTTAGTGGGCAAAGGGACGTCATAACGTGAACCGTTTTCTCGACCTTACACTCACAGCTTGTAGTCAGCCGCCTCGTTGCAAACTTGTCGGCGCGCCATTCCATCTGTCATGCGCTAAGATAGGCATGACAGCGACTATTTGTTCTCTGCCTGTTGCAAGGCACCGACGTGATCTTCTGCTCTCCTGCTCTGCTGTTGCAATCCCAGCAGCAGAAGTCACAGAAGAGGCCGCACAAATGAATGCAACACGTTACCTCATTGTGATTACAGTCCCCTATATTCTCAGACCGTTGATGTTTGGAACTGTGGCATCTGTGCAAAAATAATAGGACTTGCAGTCATTTTATACGGCATTATAACTCTGGTCATCCTTTCGTTATTTCATTCATTGACAAAGAACATAGTGTCATGATGTCTCGTTGAAATTTAATTTCCTCCATTAGCATGATGACAGCATGACCATTTAAATAAATGTGTTGGTGAGCCATGGGTCAAAAATGAAATAATTCAGTCATGTGCTGGACAGTGATCCTCTGGTGAATAGCGAAAACTGATAACCACACAAAAATGGCTTGCAGGTGCTTATAGATGCCACAAGATGGCATCAAAGCGCGTTTTGTCCATTAGACAAGGCTTTGGCCCGAGTAACTATAGTCCCTCCCTTGTTTTCTGTGTTCTAGTTTGGGCATATTTGAAGAGTACGCTATTTTAACCAAACTTCGGGTACACTTGGAGGAAGAATCCATTTGAATTGCATATTTCCCAAAAATATGTCATTTATTTTATCGTCATATTGAGGAAGGTTGTATGGGAATTGTGGTGCATTGTGCCAATATGTGATGTTTGTTCGCACTGACACTTGCCCAGTTTTGACAAAAACTTTGCTTAACATCAGGCAAACTGCTGAGAAAGGACATGTATTTTGCTGAGGACCTCTCTTTTTTCCACTTTTACAGGACTTAATAAGAAATTGCAGTTACAGTAGCACCGGCGAATCACAACTAACTGAGCATCGTCAGGCTTTGGTGGAGGTCTTCTACTTTCATGACTTGACTTCTAGTTAACTCAACAGTGATGCATTTGAGTAAAAGATGCGGAAAGTTGCACACATTACATCGACAAGCTTCGTTAGCTTCGGCCAGAAATAGCTTCCAGTGATGTACAGTATTAGTCATCTGGAATCATTGTCTATAATCAGACCTTCCGTCTCTCATGCAGCCTGCCTTGCGGGGATGTCTGCTCTGTACCGTCCGAACGCGCACGGAGCGACCCAGATGCACGCACACAACCGAATGCAGACAGAGCAAAGTCCGGCATCGTTACCTTAGCAGTGATGCAGGAAATGAGATGATCTCGTGAGTTAATGCGGATGGATGCGCTCCTGTGCAATGTTTATATCTCCGCTCGCACCGCTACTGCTGCTGCTGCCGCTGTTGCTGTTGCCATGGTTATTCATCCAGACCCTGCGTGTACTGCAGTCCCCCCGCTTTCCCTCTCTTGCGCGTGCTCTATCGCTCTTCATCAATCTGTGTCTCTCCCATCCACATGGAGGAGAGGAGGAGGAGGATGAAGAGGAGGAGGAGGAGGAGGGGATGCCAAATTCGGGCGTCCGTTGCTTAATCCGACTTTGTCCTCGCCCCGAAATCGTGATTAAAATGCTTCTGGCTATGAACTAAATAGTTTTGGGTTGAGGTCATTGTGGTATAATTATACTAGAGGACACTGCAGACCCTGTTTAAAGCTTTTTTTTGTTTGTTTTTTTTAAACCGCAAGCTTACATTTTGAACAATTGTATTGCCTTTGTGCCACGCGAACACAACAGCTGCTCTACCCACCTGAACAAAGCCATGCACTTCCCAGAAACTAAAAGAGGGGACAATGTGTCCTTGGCAGGAAAACACTGAGCCAGAAATCATGTGATGTCATAATCTTTGCTGAACCCCCCACCCACAAGCTCGACGGTGGCGTATTAAGTTCTTAGCCGTTATGACATTACAATGCAGTGAGTGCCTGAACATGTCACGGCCAACACCAAGCAAATCGATCCTTTAGTGGGCAAAGGGACGTCATAACGTGAACCGTTTTCTCGACCTTACACTCACAGCTTGTAGTCAGCCGCCTCGTTGCAAACTTGTCGGCGCGCCATTCCATCTGTCATGCGCTAAGATAGGCATGACAGCGACTATTTGTTCTCTGCCTGTTGCAAGGCACCGACGTGATCTTCTGCTCTCCTGCTCTGCTGTTGCAATCCCAGCAGCAGAAGTCACAGAAGAGGCCGCACAAATGAATGCAACACGTTACCTCATTGTGATTACAGTCCCCTATATTCTCAGACCGTTGATGTTTGGAACTGTGGCATCTGTGCAAAAATAATAGGACTTGCAGTCATTTTATACGGCATTATAACTCTGGTCATCCTTTCGTTATTTCATTCATTGACAAAGAACATAGTGTCATGATGTCTCGTTGAAATTTAATTTCCTCCATTAGCATGATGACAGCATGACCATTTAAATAAATGTGTTGGTGAGCCATGGGTCAAAAATGAAATAATTCAGTCATGTGCTGGACAGTGATCCTCTGGTGAATAGCGAAAACTGATAACCACACAAAAATGGCTTGCAGGTGCTTATAGATGCCACAAGATGGCATCAAAGCGCGTTTTGTCCATTAGACAAGGCTTTGGCCCGAGTAACTATAGTCCCTCCCTTGTTTTCTGTGTTCTAGTTTGGGCATATTTGAAGAGTACGCTATTTTAACCAAACTTCGGGTACACTTGGAGGAAGAATCCATTTGAATTGCATATTTCCCAAAAATATGTCATTTATTTTATCGTCATATTGAGGAAGGTTGTATGGGAATTGTGGTGCATTGTGCCAATATGTGATGTTTGTTCGCACTGACACTTGCCCAGTTTTGACAAAAACTTTGCTTAACATCAGGCAAACTGCTGAGAAAGGACATGTATTTTGCTGAGGACCTCTCTTTTTTCCACTTTTACAGGACTTAATAAGAAATTGCAGTTACAGTAGCACCGGCGAATCACAACTAACTGAGCATCGTCAGGCTTTGGTGGAGGTCTTCTACTTTCATGACTTGACTTCTAGTTAACTCAACAGTGATGCATTTGAGTAAAAGATGCGGAAAGTTGCACACATTACATCGACAAGCTTCGTTAGCTTCGGCCAGAAATAGCTTCCAGTGATGTACAGTATTAGTCATCTGGAATCATTGTCTATAATCAGACCTTCCGTCTCTCATGCAGCCTGCCTTGCGGGGATGTCTGCTCTGTACCGTCCGAACGCGCACGGAGCGACCCAGATGCACGCACACAACCGAATGCAGACAGAGCAAAGTCCGGCATCGTTACCTTAGCAGTGATGCAGGAAATGAGATGATCTCGTGAGTTAATGCGGATGGATGCGCTCCTGTGCAATGTTTATATCTCCGCTCGCACCGCTACTGCTGCTGCTGCCGCTGTTGCTGTTGCCATGGTTATTCATCCAGACCCTGCGTGTACTGCAGTCCCCCCGCTTTCCCTCTCTTGCGCGTGCTCTATCGCTCTTCATCAATCTGTGTCTCTCCCATCCACATGGAGGAGAGGAGGAGGAGGATGAAGAGGAGGAGGAGGAGGAGGGGATGCCAAATTCGGGCGTCCGTTGCTTAATCCGACTTTGTCCTCGCCCTCCACAGCATCCAGTCCACTCGCAGAGGCGACCTTACGGCTGCAGTATGAATAGGAAAGCATGCAGACACGGCGGTGTGTGTATGTGTGTGTGTGTGTGTGTCCTGCTGCTGCACTCTCGCATCGCGCATCCAGACAGCCAACCAGCCGGCTGACATCAGAGCCAGCCCACTAAAAGCTGAAGTGAGCCTTCAAATGAGGAAGGAAGGAAAAGAGACAAATCATGCTCGCCGTGCGTTGATGCAACCTGTGAAATGCAACACAGTAGATTAGTTGCAAAAAGAGTATGGCAACAATCCAAATCAGAAATTAAGAGCAGTAGGAGAGTACACTGCTGGGTCGATCGTAACCAGCCCGCCATCCAATCTGCTGCATCAAAAATAATGAAAAAAGTTGTTGAATGAATACCTCAATGTGAGTGTCAATCAAATACGGACATTCATATCTTTGTAGAACCAGGATTTTGTCATTAAGTAAAACCCAGCATTAAGGCTACATTTCTTCCCCCATTTTGCCTTCTGTAAACAGTACTAATGTGAGCCTCTAGACCAGTGGTTCTTAACTTTCTTAGAGGTACCGAACCCAACCAGTTAATATGCACATTCACCGAACCCTTCATTAGTGAAAAAAGAAATAAATAAATCTATTTATTTAATTGTACGACGTACTATCACGACAGTCACACGTTAACAACTAAGCGAACTAAATTTCCCACAGCACTGATTGGACAAGCAATGTCATGTGATCATCCGCAGCCAGTGATGGCCAAGCGGGCGTGTCATAACTAATTGACATGCTGAGTCGCGTGTGTCTTACCCTCCGTGGCAGAGGCTCCGTCGAAGCCCTGAGACCGATTCACCGAACCCCTGGGGTTCGATCGAACCCCAGGTTAAGAACCACTGCTCTAGACTGAGTGAATTGGTGAGTTCAAGGTCACCGCAAGTGACAGTTATGAAAGAACTCGTCAATGCACATAATGGTATTGCGGGGGAAAACATCTCATTTTAAACATAGAGTAGCAATTCAATTCAATTAAGCAGCACATCTGGCTGATGGCTCATTCGCCTGACTTCCGCTTAGGCAGCGTGGGCTCAATTTCCACACTGAATGCGAGTGCAAAAGGTTGTCTGTGTCTATATGTGCCCTGTGACTGACTGACAACCAATCTTGGGTATGGTCTGCCTTTCGGGATATAGGCTCCAGATTCTCGTGACCCTGATCAGGATCGGCGGTATAGAAAATAGACAGGTGCACAGTAGATGGATGGATAAACAACACATTCCAGTTGATAGATTAAATGATTGACGTATTTGGCGCTTGTGCTGCTTATTCAAGGTCCGTGACGCAACAACTTATTAGCGTTCGTTCATAGCGCTCTTCCTCCCGTCTTCACCTTGCTTTTAAAAAGCCAAAGTCAATGGCAGCTTTTCCCGCATGGCATTCTGCCATCGTCTTGGAGCACTCTTGATTAAGGATGGAGCGCTATTGATTTTTTTTTTTTCTTTTCCCAAATGTCCGACATACTACGAGGATGAAAAAGCGCGGCAGAATTTTCTAAGGGTTTAGGGCGTCGACTTCCAGGTCATCCAAGGGTAATAAAACAAGATAGCAGGAACTACTTTCAATCACATTTTATTAGAATCTAATGTTATTAAATAATATTTCTGTATGCCTGACAGTTATAAGGCCGTGCGTTTGAATTCATCCTGTAATTCTGGCTTTCACACCTCTAAAGTCAATCTGAGAACGTTTTTATGGGCATTTTTAACAAACTTTGCCAAAAAGTGATATTTTGGGGAATTTTGCAAACCCCAACATTTATGCAAGCTTTACCACGGTTACTTATGCCAGACAAAAATTGGTGTCTAATTTCATGATGAAGCAACACTAAACATACCACGGCGCTAACTTTCTACTAAGTCAGAAGAGCTGCACATCCAACAAATGCATTGCCACATTGCAACAGAGCCCACTGACCTGGATGCAGTTCAACTCGTAGATGTGACCGCGTAACCTTCGGAGTTTACGTGTGCGCCGACTATTGTGACTTTGACATTTACAGGGAAGATCCAGCTGGACTCCAGCTCAAGGGCGGAGCTCGTTACATCCTCGGGTCATGAGTGTGCAAGTCATGGGGTCTGATGGGGGGGGGGAAAAAAAAAAAAAGCACTTATTGTTGTTGTTGTTTTTCTTCTTACTGCTGGCTCTGTCTGTGCTTGCACCAACTCTCAATTATCTTAACTGGATACATGGTCGCATAGGGGTCAGCCGCTGTACTATCGCCTCCCTCTTTGCTTTCAAACCCGCTATCCTTGGTCATTATATTGTCTTCTGGTAAAATGGCTCACGCATTTTCAAAAAGCCTGTCTTTGAAGAGGTTAACAGCGCTCAGTTTTGATTGAGACTGTGAGACGGTTATTGCGCTTTTGGTTTGCATCGGTGTAGAAACGCGAGACCCAAGTTGTACGCTTTGGAATAACCGCCTTGTAAAATCCACAATATCATTTCTTTTAAAGATCAAAACGGTCCTTTCCTGTGAAGCAGGTGTTGCGAACCCCAAACAAATTCACGCCTTAAAACCAGAAATGACATTTGCGAAGGCCTTTGGCGGCGTGCGTGCGGGATGGCTTGATTAAGCGCCTGTTGACAATGGGAGCTTTTTGCAGAGGGTCAACAAGGAATGCCAACCAGTTGGCCCAATCCTGTAATTGAGCTTTTTGGAGCGTGTTTAGCGTTCAGTATGAATGGTGTGTATTCGCACACACATGTGGCATGCGTCGTTAATAACAAGGCGAGTTCATGTCAACGCAACAGGGCGACATGCATTCCTCTGGGGAATTGATGCCGACACGCGATTATAAAATGCACGTATCATCACCGGCGCGCTGCTTCTTCACTATTACAAGGACAATTATTAAGAGAATCACACAGACCGCACGTATCATTAGGGGGCACCCAAGAGAGACAGGGAAAAAAAAAAATAGAACCAGTTTACACACATTGGGCCTGGGGCTCAAGCATCTTTTTAAGTGCGGTAATAAAACGTTGACACCACCTCCCTAAGAAGTCCTGGCCAATGGGAGACCATTAAGCCAACTTTTATTTGGCTTCCGAAAACGCTTCAACAGCCCCTACGTGGCCGCTCGCACTCACTCGTCAACATGCGCAGGTAGGACCCGGCTGAGGGGTGGAGGATTCTATAATCGACTTCAGCTCCAGCATCCGTATTGCATCGCCAAGCCTCCATCGCAGTGAAACATGGTCTTCTGCTCCTCTGCTTTGACGAGGTAAATAACTCGCGTCAGATCAATGTCAGGGCGGGACATCACTCAGCTTTGTCGTGACCTTCCACAAAGAGGCACGGTGAAGGGTTATTACGAGTCTCTCTTTACATTTCGCCGGTTCACAGGCAAATATGTGGCGTGAAACTGAAAATCCTGTCACTTTGTAAAACACTTGTGCTGCTTAAGGAATAATGGGAAATGAAGTAACAAGGGGTATGCGATATAACTAGCTACATGAAAAGATGATTTTTTTTTGGGGGGGGGGGGGGGGTTGTCATGATGTTAAATGGCCTATGGGACTGCCCGGGGCCTTAGTTTAAGCACATTTCGAATACATGGAGGGACTTTTAATGAAGAGAATCTGTTTTTAACCTTATTTGGAAAGTTCTCTTAGCATCAACGCGAGGCAGTTTGAGGTCAGAGTCCATAGAAATAAATACGCACTTCTAAACTTTCTTGGGATCCAAATTAGCTGTGGAGCTAGACTTGAGGCTAACTAATTTATATTCTGCATTAAGGGCACTGTCCAACATAAGAGAATTCATTTTGTGTTGCGTGAAAATGAATGTGTCCCTTGCAGGAAAAAAAATAAAAAAATTCTCACATTCCATTTTTCAAGCAGTAAATATCACCCCTCAAAAAAAATTAGGTGTCAAGTGCGATGTGATAATGTGAGACAAATGCTCATGATAACACAAATGGTTCAAAGAAACGGTTGTCACCATCGCCTACGCAAGACCTCTTTCAAAAAGTGCCCACGTGGAAAAGTGAGAGATGCGGCGGTACCTTCGAGATGGACTGAGGTTAAAAAATAGACGCCAGTGAGACCCTGAGGGGGTTCCAAGATCTCTTCGGAGGCTGACGTCTGGCCCTGCAAAGACCTTGCTGCTGACAAGGCCATCAGTCATCTCCCTTGGCATTTCACTCACACGTCCATTCACACGTATCTGCAAGAGAGTTAACACCGAGAGAGGTTAGGCCCTTGACAACACCTCCGAAGCATCAGTCTCTCCGATGGATGAGCCGCAGGCTTTTATAAACAGCAGAGCTGTCTTTATCTCTGGGTGGATTTGGGAGTGGAAAGATGAAGCAAAAATAGAGGACGTTTTTAACGATACAGATATATTTGTTTATGGATATATTTATATTTGATATACATTATAAAATGTCATTTCACACAGTGACAATAAATTGTCAACAAATATCTTTCTCATGCAAATCATAATGTGTCGATCTGCTGCAAAATAGAGCCAACTGCTGCTGAGAGGGACTGACTTATCACCCCTCCATCCCCCTTGAGTATCGGTGGCTAGTATCGGCGGCATCTGTGAGTGGGTTGCAGTCTCGACTTACGAAGAGGCGTACTGCGTCATAAATAGACTGATTTTAAAATTCTTCCCCTTTTGTTAGGCCAAATAATTTGATTTAACACGTATTCCTCTGGTAAAGGTCCAGCTAACGTGCCGATTCACAGTCTCTCAATGAGTTGTCTTTCTTCAGTTCCAAATTCTTGTTTCTGTGCAGAAGGCAGCCATGTGCCGTGACGGCATGGACATACTTGCCTGTTTGCGTGGCCCTCCTGCTTGCTCCTGCACTTGGACGTAAGTCACTGCACAGTGCGATACACATCATATTTACAGAGCCAAGATTTGCTTTTGCACCTCTCGCATGCATTTTAATTCGATCACAGGTGACAAAGCCAGATCTGGTCCGTTACATCACTTCTTGTGGACCACTAAAGGAAATAAAGAGTGTCAATTGTTTTTTGCTAATTGTAGTTGCTTTTTTCATTTTGGTAGAAATCAGTCCCAAGATTTTTTTTGGAATTATTATTTCAAGAAATCCCATATAACATAAATTGAACACCTAAATATTTGGTTGTCACTACTTTCCATGACAGCTGATTTCAAATTCTATTTCTTGTTAATTATTAAGTGCATTGAAATTTGTGATACATTTAGTATGCTATCAGGCTAGTGATATATACTAAAAAAAAAACAAAAAAAAAACAGGCATTTGAGTGTATACATCATAAGAGACCATCACGGCCCTCAGTGAAAACATAACTATGTGGCTCGCAACATAAATTTGTTTGACAAACTCAAATAACACTGTGCAGGTGTACCTAAAAAAAGTGGTCAATGTATCTGATTCATGTTCAATCCTGTGCCATTGCCAGGTCATTCTCTTTATCGTAAACCACCAAGCAAAGGGTCCAAAATAGCTTCCATGCTTATGTGGTCTGTGTCGTGCAGAGGATTAAATCAGATTAAACATCCTCCTCCGACAGTCCCAACAATCCCATTGTCTGCACTTCTTTAGGGAAAGCCGTAAATGTATTATGACTGCAGTAAGCTGCAGATCGAGTGCCGCATTCATTTTTTTTTTTTTTGGTGTATTTCAAAAAGGTGCACGCGGGATGCCATGTGACCACTTCATTGTGGTCCATGGCACACTCGTTACGGTAATGACTGGCTTTGCCCGTGTAAAGTGACGGCAGATAGTAACTTTAACAACTTGAGTGTGCGGTTAGATAAGTGTTTAGTAGCAATAATTAAAAAAAAAAAAAAAAAAAAAAGATAAATTCCGTCTCACCACTGGTTTCATGTCTCAGCGTTTATGTGGGCTCGGTGAAGGGCTTCCAGATGCGTCTCTAGCTGACTCAGGTTGTTGACTGGGGTGACTTCAAATGGCTGCCACCAAAGGGATTCTGGGAAAATAGAAAAAAAAAAAACTATACTAAGCATTATCATGTATTGAATCCATTGTATTCATAGTCTCTAATTCACCCAAGAATTGAAGGGTGCAAGGAAAGCTAACGTTTTGCACGTACTCAAGACAATAAAAAGTGTTCTCACAAGGACATATCATAGTACTCTGCAGTCAACGCGCTCAACTCAAACTCATCAACGCCATACCTTCTGTCCCGTCAGAACTGGACTTTAACCGACTGGATGGCGATACTGTCTGCCCACCTATGAGAAGCGGACAGGATGATCTTCCAGGTGAAAAACTCTTTGTACACCATCCTCACTTTTATATATCGCTTGCCAGACAGTCAGAAAATCCTTGTGGATAGGCTACTGTACATAGTCGGCCATGTGAACCACTAGACCACCGGTGGCTAATGATTCTTTCTCCCTTTGCTTCATCATATTGATAACAAAAACGGTTAAAAAAAAAAAAACATATCCAGATTAACTACTGCATACTAGCTTGACACTAATTCTACGCATTTTGCCGCTTAGGTTTTGATTTGATCACCCAGTTCCAGCTGGATGTCATCCCCCTGAAAGGCGTGAGGAAGGTCGACGGCTCCACTCCTCTCCAGGTGGCCTACCGCCTGGACCGGGAGGCCAACTTTCAAATTCCAACCATGTAAGTACAATTTTTCAGCGTACGTTTTGAAAGAGCAACTAAAGACACACTTGAATGTCGCCGGGTGCGCCCCCCCCGTTGCAGGTGTTGCATTTATTACAGGTCGGCCACAGATGTTACTTCATGGCGAGGGACACATAATTGATCGTCGAAAACGTGTCTGAATGTATTTGGCATCTCGCGGGCCGCAAAGGGATGTTTTATGATGCATTTCAGTGGAGAAATTGGAGAAACAAACCAGAAAATAACGAGAAAAGGGCAAGATTTTCGCACAAACTACGAATTACAGTGCATCTTTTGGACCAAATCCGACGACATCACACAAAAACAGCTTCCTGGGGACAATTCTTGACACGTCTATTTGGTCATGATTTATCTTGTGCTGCATGTGCTCCTTTCAGGACTATGAAACAAAAGCGGGATAAATAACGAGTGCTGACAAAATCACTAGCTTCCTGTAAAAAAATTCACGAGCTCATAATTAAAGGTTGGACTTGGCAGTGTGTCCGGATTAGCTTGTTTTTTTTGGGGGGGGATGGGGGGGGGGGGGTTCTGTGGCATCAAATCAGCTGCGGTCTCCAACTGAGACCCACCAAAGGATCAGGATTAAAAAAAAAAAAGATTTAATCAAGCAAGTGAATCTGAACTCCTGGCTAACCTAAGAAGAAAAAGTCTTTCAGTCATAACCCCTCATTTCCTATAATTAGAAATTTGTGTCTTGCAGCCACTCAATACGTAGATCGCTTGGAGCTTATTGGTTTATCAGGAACTTGCGGCTTTCCCCGCAATAAAGGATACATCAAAACAGCAAACTGTTGAGTCACTTTGTCAGTTTTGCCTTCACGCTATAAGTGGTGTGTAATGTATGCCTTCCAATTGGGCGATTATCCCTTCATATTAGCGCCGCAGGCTTCGAGTTTTTACCGTAAGGCCCGATTTCACAGAAGTGAATTAAAGAGTTTGTTCAGGTAATGGCACTTTACATAATCAAAGCTGCCACCCTTCAGCCGCATTGACGCTGATCCTCCCGCAGGCCGGCTTGATCACAAGCTGTTACGTAACGCTTTGGCTGCACTGTCACTGAATGCTAATACGTGTTTACTGCCTCTCCAGTCCGGCGGCTGCTACTTTAAAGTTCGTCCTCGCCAAGGTGTTTGACTGTACATCCCCCCTTCTCCTTCCCCTTCCCTTCCATCTGCAGGGCAAATGCAGCACATGCTTGAGAGGTTCGAGCCTGAGGCTAACACTAGAAAGAGCTCCGATTGTTTTATTGGCTAACAGGAAACTTATTTTAGTGCCTCACCTTGGTTGTTTACAAGACGATTAAAAAAGAAAAAAAAAATTAAAAGCAGGCCGCAGAAATGAATTCACCACCTACTGTGAAAATGGCTCATTAAAAAAAAAAAATAGCACACACCGAGCAGAGGCTGGCCTAAGTAAAAGATTGAATTACAAGCACCGAGGCAGCATATATAACACGCAGCCTTCTATATTATCTCAGTGAATCTAATTTGGGTATTTCTATGCCAGGCGTGATATTTGAGATGATACATTAACTTTGACATGACTTTGAATAGGGATGAACGATTCAGAAACATAATCGAATCGCGATTTTGTTTTCCTCGCACGCTTGTAACTGTGGGAAAACGGACGAGTGAGAAATGTTGACTTCTTTGTACACTCGACACTTCATCGATTCGGCTGATTTTAAACCCCAGTTTCCTATCATGGACCTAGGCTGAACTTTCCCCGTGGATTCCCGGATGAGTATTCCTTCATGGTGACATTCCGCATGATCAAGAACACAGTGAGCAAGGTGTGGAACGTCTGGCAAATAGTCGACGAGGACGGCCGCAAGCAGGCCGGGATGAGGCTCAACGGAGACCAGCAGTCCCTGGAGTACTTCCTGACGAGCCCTGACGGCAACCTGCAGACCGTCACCTTCTCTGGCCTGTCTGTGCTCTTTAACACCAAGTGGCACAAGGTGATGATCGGCGTCGAGCGCGACCGGGTCACGCTCTACGTGGACTGCCAGCCCGTGGACCAGAAGCCCATCAAGGGCAAAGGGCCCATTAACACGGAGGGAGACACTCTTATAGGCAGGCTTGACGCTGATCCCGAGGCCTCCGTGGTGGTAAGCAATGTTATCGGGTTGCCTTTTGCAAATGATGCTTTCTGAACGCCCATGTCCAATTCAAGTATGAATTGCAGAATAAGTCAATGCCAACAACCTATAGAGGGCGCTGCACCAAAACAACTTCTGGCTTAGAGCTTTTTCAGTCAAGAAACCACTTTTGGTCACCGTCTGACTTAGGTGGGAATTTCTACGTAGTAAAAGACTTTTGATAATTAGAGAAGCACAGGTTAAAATATTATCCATTGAGGAAAAATAGATGAATTTGTTCCTTGTTCTGCTATTTGATTCAGATCCAAAGAGGTCATTTTGTCAAAGTGAACACAGCCGAATGTAACTGAACTGGACAGTCGACAAAGAAATTAAAGTTGACAACACACATCGGCACACCAAGCAATTGAGTCCCTACTGACGCACGATAACGGAAAAACTGCAAGCCTGTTATCTGGTTCCATATAGCAAATACTGCACAGTGTTATTTTGTATTGAATCACAAAAGCATGTCGTGATTGTCAAGGAAAAAGTGAATTGCCCCCCCAAAAAAGTTCTCTCAGGTCAATGGGGGAGGGGGAGGGGGGGTGTGTGTGGATATTTTGGTATTGATTGACACTACGTTAATGTATCATTTCAGTTTGAGCTCCAGTGGATGCTGATTCACTGCGACCCAAAGAGAGCCCGGCGAGAGAGCTGCAATGAGCTGCCTGCCACCGAGGTACGTGGGGCTCAGATGTGCTTTGCGTCTGCTGCGGTTTGCGGTTTTCGGCAAAGCCAGCCAGAGGCAGAGATGGAGCTATGCAAGCGTGTAACCGACACGCTGATGGAACGAAGAGGTGTAAACGAAAGTTAGCGAACGAGGAACCCGCGTCGTTATAAAATCTTAATTGGTTCGATGGGGAGAGTTACAAGAAGCTCGGCCTGCATGCCTTTGGTTAATTCTGCGTTGCTGTGGTGACCAATTCATTTTTATTTTAGCCTGAATTGGCATTGCATCTAAATACCAATGAACTTGACTGGACATCATGATGCGGATATCCTCCTGGATCTTTTCCATTTCATGCAAGCATGCATGCTAACCTGTGGGACAGCAATTATTTCATTAGCATGCTTGTTACTCCAACAATTTGGTCGCTCGGTGAACAACTTTTGCACCTCAGAAAAGCATCGAGAGGAGTGTCATAAAGGTGACACGGTAACTGTATCGACGTTTGCATCGACGCCACGTGTTCATTCATATGCATTTGCCTGATGAGCTGCAGGATAACACGTCGGGGGACGGTTGTTTATCTGGGCAATGGTTGTATGACGGGCTCTGAATTGAAATAAAAGCATGATAACTCACTGCAATGATTCTTAGCAGATGCGCTTCTGCTGGCTCTTAAGGGGATGAGGGGGTGTGTCTACTTTCACTAACTCTGCTATTTTTTTTCCGATTTCTCTGGCTCCTTCAGATGTTTGCCAATGCGGAGGTATTTATCTATCTACTCTACTTTGTTATGCTTAAACTCTGTTTCAATGCTTAGGTTGCTTGACCGCCTCGTTGCTTTGTGACAAATCCAATTCAGGAAGGTGGCTCGATGGTTGAAGTAAACATTTGTACATTTGCACACAACAGCTAATTGGCAATATTCATTTCAGATGTCATGATTTGTAATTGATACTAGAATACAGCACATTCAGAAATCTACCAAATTGGCCATGTATTTAATCACTACATAACCATAAGCCACTTTAATGACTGACCGCCCGACATTACCTGTCACAGCCTGACAGATCAGTCCCAGGTCCCCCTGGTGCCACCGGCCCTGAAGGTCCTCGGGGTCCTGCAGGAGAAGACGGCAGAGATGGACGAGATGTAAGATAGATATAAACATTTGTGTCCTATGTTGAAAGTTTTTAGCAGTGCTGTTATGGACTGTTTTAACTCATCTCCAGGGTGTTCCGGGGTCTCCTGGCATGCCAGGTGCAGCTGTAAGTATAAAACAAATGAAGCGCCCCTTTGAAAATAGGACCATTCTTCCCTCCGTGGCTTTACTTTTTTTGTCGCAACTTTAAATCAAGGTAAAGTGATTCACTCCCGCAGACGTAAACCTTGGTCCTTTGACGGCTTCCAAACAGTCAGCCTTGGAAGGCTAAGCAGAGCTGTCAAACCATCAATTCTGCAGCCCATCCAAGCAGTGAAGTGAGGGCGGGCTGATCATGGAGAGCTTCCGAACATGATCTTCTGCTTGTATTTCGTTTTCGATGAGACAAATGAGAATAGATCCCCAAATCTTTTTGGAAAGTGCAGCACTGCTTCAAGAGAAGTGATGCACTGTTTGGAGAGGTCTATTCTTTGTTTAGGAAATGAAAAGAATCATTTGTCATTAAAACTTTAGGTTGTGTCTTGCATCACTCTCAAAAATAACACTTTGAATGAGCAAAAACACGGCCCCGGATTGTAATTCTCTACATTCTTCCAAGACGTGACTTCAGAGTTGCCAGATCAACGCATAATCAGTCCGTCAGTGTCACAGCATCATGCTGGCATTTGCGTCAACAGCTTAAAGACCACAAACATGAAGCTGAACTAGATAAAGCAAAAGGTTAGCTCATCAGTCATACAACTCTAGTCCCAAACAAGCGGCGAAAAACAATGATTAATCCTCACTGTCACTACCTTTGCACAGTCGACCAACTGTGTGACGAGGAAGATAAAGCTCTCCGATTTGCGTTGTGTGTGTGTGTGCTTGGCAGGGCAGCAAAGGTGAGCAGGGGGAAATTGGACTTCCAGGGCAGCGAGGCCTACCTGGTCTTCCAGGACCTGCTGTAAGAAAACCCCTCTCTGATCATCTGGAATTTTTTATGTCTGCTAAACCGCCATTGTCATCTGTTTGTTCACTGCAGGGTTCTCCTGGCCCAATGGGTCCTCGAGGGCTAGTGGGCGAGAGAGTAAGGAACCATTTCAAACTCTTGATCATATTCCAGCAATAAGATGGAACATCAATTAAACTTGACACTTTCCTGCCTGTGCCTTGCAAATTAGGGTCTTCCTGGTTTTCCCGGGCCTGCAGGTCCTGCTGTGAGTGAACGCGATTCTTTTAACAACCAGTGGAAGGTCTAAATCAGGGCTCACCAACTCAGGTCCTCGATAGCCCCCAGTCCGACGTTTCCCTGCTCCAACACAGCTGATTGAAAGGAGCAGGCTCTGGAGGGGGGGGCACATCTAAAACATGCACGATAGGGGCCCTCGAGGAGAGGAGTTGGTGACCCCTAGTCGAAGTCCTCAAAGATTAAGTAATCAAATATCTTCTATACTGTTGTGTTTTTACAGGGCCCAGCAATTGAAGGACCTGCTGTACGTGTTCAAAATCTACCAGCTTTCCAATATGGTCTCGTGCAGTGAAGGTCCCGCTGTAACTCACTCTCCGTCTGTTTCCGACAGGGACCACCAGGAAAACCGGGAATCCCGGGAGATGAAGGGAATATCGGACCTGAGGTCAGAGTCAGGGAATGATACAACCATTTCAGATAAGAATAAATGTTATTCTAAGTAGTCTAAGAAAATCATAGTTATTCTTTGAAACAATACTATTATATTCCCTCCTGTCAAATACACCACTGGTCAAAAGGTTTTTGATCAATCGCGCTAGAAAATGTGTAGTTTTGGTTTGAAAGTTTTGATGACATGTCTTGCAGGGTCCACCAGGACCCAAAGGGGCTAATGGAAACCCGGGACCTCCAGGGATTCCAGGACCTCCTGGTCCAGTGGTAAGAAAAGCCTGACGGAGGTCATTTGTTGGTGGTCGTTTCCTGGGTGTCAAATTTGGATTAAAAGATGTTGGTCAATGCATGTCTGCCATGCGTCTGTTGGTCTATGTCAGATTTATTGACACATCGACACTTTTCTTCTCAAAGTTCTTCACTTGGTGATGCTGCCCACAGGGAATCTCTGTTCGGGATGTTTGATTGGTCTAAACATCTAAAGCCTCTTTGGATGTTTGAGATGTGACTCTGCTGTGTTTTAGGGGCCGCCTGGTGCCAGTGGTGAGGGAAGTGGGGAATCTGTGAGTGTCTTACTTTCACCCTGTCATCACGTTTCTTGGATGCATGGCTGCAAAATTGTTCGGGATTATCTCCTCATTGATGCGACGAGCCGCTGGGTTTTTCTTTCTTTATTTTCCCACCCCCCATTGGTGTGTCTGGAATATATTTGTAGTGCCCCGCAGCCTGCCCTGCTGGACCCCAGGGACTGGCTGGGCTACCAGGCATGAAGGTGAGAAAAGCTAATCAGGAAATGCTCTCGGCAAGCGCTGACTTTTGAATTCAAATGGTGAAATACAATAAACGAATTATTGGATTGTTGCCTTAAGGGACATAAAGGTATGCCAGGTGAAAATGGCAAAGATGGTCTACCTGGAGAAAAGGTATACCACGAACAACATCAACTCCAAACGGTTTATTTCGTGTGAATATGTGATTATATGCATTGATTGCACAGGGAGACACTGGACCCGAAGGTCCTCGAGGTACGCCAGGTCGCATGGGAGATGACGTAAGACTATCTACCTGTATCTATCGACAAAATGCGATCGTGTCTCCTATATAATGTGATCACCGTTTGTCTCAGGGCCAAAGAGGAGCCATTGGATTACCTGGTACAACTGGAGAAAAAGGAGATAGAGTAAGTTCAACAAAAAGTTTGGATCATATTCAATTCAGGATAAAGATTTGTGTCTTGGTAAAAGACTGCTTCTGTTCCAGGGTCCTCCAGGTTTCAATGGAATGCCTGGACCCACCGGCCCACCTGGGGCTCCCGTAAGCAATCTTGTTTTGCATTTACATCAATGAGGATTTCCCGGATAGTGTTCATGAATGTGTTTCTGCCCTCAGGGTGTGGAGGGATTGCGTGGACGTCAAGGTTTGGAGGGACCCAAGGGTGATGAAGTGAGTAATCCATTTGAACATGCTGCACAATTTGATTTAAAATGCTATTTCCTCATTTGTAATTTATGATTGGACTGTGTTGATTAGGGAGCAATAGGCCCTCAAGGAGAGCAGGGTATTCAAGGAGAAAAGGGAGATGTTGTAAGTTGGACTGATTGGTTTTCAAATATGAATGAATTTTCTGCATTTTTAACAAAGCACTCACAATTGTGGGTTTTTTTTTTTTTTTTTTTTTTTTTTTTTTTTTTTTTTTTTTGACTTGTGCGGTGGGGTATGTCAGGGAGCGCCAGGCAAAGATGGCCTTGATGGAATTTCTGGAGTTGATGGTGCCAAGGTGACTTTTCAGCTGCACATAAATGAATACATGTTGCAATGTGTTCATAAGGCTTTTGTGTGTGACTAAAATGTCAATATACTCAACAGGGAGAGCCTGGTCCAGCCGGAATAGTTGGTGTGAGGGGCGTTGTGGGTATTCCGGTAAGTCCGCTTAATATGTGTTGCTTTAATAATTTCCTAATTGAAAGACTGATTATGCTTTTTTTCCAATCTTATGTTGAATGCGACATTTCAGGCCACACTGACAGCACAACACAGTAGCACAGATGTAAACAAGTACTACAAGTACTAATACACACGCTTCATGTAGTTTCACAGGGCTCACCTTCTGCTGCGGCAGATTACAACACACATCTTGGACGTGTCGCCATTGTGGTTCACACCACATACACGTTGCAAGCATTATGCTAAAGAGAATACTGTCGTTTCTCCAAGGTGGCATCAGATTCTCTGCATGGAAATACATTAATTTTGGCCAACATATTTTAGGGGTATTTTCTTTTATTCTCTTCAGGGGCTTCCTGGTAAACAGGGAGTAGTTGGACCTTCTGGTGAAAAGGTACTTTTTTTTTTTTTAACTTATGTTGAATAATGAAGTATCCGAAATAATCATTTAGACATCTTTAGGGTGACACCGGTGCTGATGGAGCCACTGGGCCAATTGGGCTTCCAGGCAAAACTGTGAGATTCATAAATTTGAACACTCTTTTAATGTTTGCTTGACATTAACACATGTATATTTGGGTACAGGGCGAGGCCGGAACACCTGGAGAAGATGGAAAACCAGGAGATAAAGGGTCAACTGTGCGTTGATATTTACTTATGGCAACAAGGCATATGGAGGAATAGCCGTTACAATTGCATTATTGTCAATTTTTTTTTTTTGCGCGATACATTTTCAGGGTGAACCAGGGAAACAAGGGCCAGTGGGGCCTGCGGGTCCTCCAGGCATCGAGGTAAGACCTTTTTTCTATTACGATCATTGGGGCTGTGTCAGAGTGACATTCCAATGACAAATGAACAGATTGGTTTCAAGTGGTGTAAAATTGGTTCTCACAGGGTGAAAAGGGACAAAAAGGCGACAGTGGGGAAAAAGGAATCAAAGGTCACACTGGACACAAGGGGGATCAGGTAAGTCACTATTCTTCTTCCCAAAAGCAAACATGAGTCAAAGCATATTTATTAATATTTGCTTTGTAGGGGCCAATGGGACCAGAGGGACCAAAAGGAAGTTTGGTATGCCTACCACTTTCGGGACATATTATTATTATTTAATGACTACAACATATCCTTGCAATGTTCTTTTGTGATTAGGGTGATACAGGTCTTGCTGGAGATCCTGGAGTCAAGGGGGACCAGGTATGTTTTGTATGGTCACTGCTACATTTGACTTAATATTCGTTGGAATAAAGCGCAAACCCTACCTTTTCTCTTTGTCATCTGTATCAGGGCCCACCTGGTATTCCTGGAATTAAAGGAGAGGTATCAATGTTATTTTAATGCTTAAGAGCACCATACAATTTTTTTAATTTTTTTAAATCCACTCGTAGACCTGCATTTAGGCTGGACATATAATTGTTGGTCGTGTCAGAGTGGACTGGCATTGATTTCCACTGTTCTCCACAGCATGGCTCAAAGGGCGTCAGAGGAGCAACCGGCGCAGAAGGCAGACCAGGTCAGCCAGGCCACGAGGGTTTGGCTGGTCCAATGGGAGCCCGAGGACTCGAGGGAGAGCCGGGAATACCTGGAGCGCCGGGTCCCAGAGGTCTGCCTGTAAGTGTTGCGCCTGCTGACAGTGCCAGAAGGTACCCTGAAATACAGCGTGTACTAATACTTATGAACTCACAGGGCCCTAGAGTGAGTGATGACAGGCTTCGGGATATGTGTTCGGCTGTTGTTGAAGGTAGTTTGTGCACTTTGACTTGACACCTAGCGGGACAAATTGACTTGTTCTTTCTCTTGCCTACGCAGAACAATTAGCAGAATTCATGAAAGATTTTCTAAAGAGGCCTGCTGCCCTGGGAGCCCCTGGCGTCCCAGGAATAGCGGGACCACCGGGCCCTGCCGGAGCTGACGGAGCGCCGGGATCACCGGGAGCTCAAGGGCCGATGGGTGCCAAAGGCCACCCGGGATTCTTTGGGATCCCGGGTGCACCAGGCAAGAAAGGTCAGGATGTATGTTATAAATTAACACTGACATATGGAGAACGAAGACTTGAGTAGAGTCCCAGCTTACCATCAATTGGCTGCTTTCTGTAGGTGATCCTGGAGCTAAGGGAGATAAAGGAGATAAGGGCGAAGCCGGTGTGGGAATCAAAGGAAGCGCAGGACTCCCAGGTGCACCAGGTAAAACAGCAGCTAAGATGCAAAGCAAGCCATTAAAGAATACATTGATATAAAGATCAACAATTGCCACTCATGTTTGTTAACCTTCATTGGATTAACATCCTAACGCTAGTTTTGCGATTTACATCCCTTGCATGGTTACTAAGTGATGCCAAATAACGAGAGAAATTTGTTTTTAACGCTACCTTAGGTGTTGCAGGTGCTCCTGGCATCGGCAAAGATGGCAAAGACGGAGAACGTGGAGAACAAGGAAGCCCCGGTGTCCCAGGAGCTGCCGGTCCAAAGGGTCCTCCTGGTCCACCGGGTCTTTGTGACCCATCAACCTGCATAAACCGAAACCCAGCACCTCTCTTCATGTACAGCGGGAAGAAGTCGGGCGCTTACAAAAAAAAGTGAGACATCAGCGCTCGTTTGGCACACTCAGGTCTGCAACTTTCAAGCGACAGCGTTTCTCGGCTGGTCCACAAGTCTAGTTTTGATCTTCTTGATGAGTCTACGTTGGAACTGCGGATGATAGCGACACAAAGGGAATCAAGACAAGGCACAACTGTAGAAATTGTATAGATATTTGGACTTGCGTGAAACTTTAATGGGAGCTTATCTGAAGGTGAGATGCTGCGAAGAATGAGCTTCTGACTTTAGCAAAACAAATATGAACAAACTGTAAAATAGGAAACATTTGTCTGACTACATGTATTATTTCACTTTCAATCAGCGCATCTTCTTTTACAACTCCAGACAGGGGTTTGACCCACTGAGTTTCAATGCAATGACGAGGCAGTTACGATTGAGTGGAATTATCTTCTGGTGCTTTGTCTTTCAAAACAAAACGTCAATACTAAAACTCAATTCGCTTACAGTGCAGAACACAGGCTGTGCTTGTTGATGCTGGACGATGACATGAGATATGAAAGCAATGTTCTTTTTTCAAACAATGTAATAAAGCCACGTGTTTTGGAAGCGTTGCATACAGTACCTCACAAATCAAATGTGCATCCTTTTTGTGTCACAATTACCGGTATGTAAAATGAATGCTTCCCAGAGAAACTGCCCTGTATTGGATCTAAAGTCCTTAGAAAGGTTGGTCAAGATGTCATTCTGTGTTACCCGGATATCAAGCAAAGTCAATAGATTATAAAATAAATTAGCTGGAGTCACCATCGAAGCCTGCGACCGTGGTTTGAGATGAATTTATTCCAGTCTTGATAGTACAGTACATTACACAAGCCTTTCAAATACTGACTATTTTAAAACTTTTTAGCACCATTTTCCCAAGATAAACTCAAAGTATATTGCAGTATGTAATATAAGGACTTGGGATATACTCTTGCAATCAGAATAGGTAAGCAAATGGTTCTGTGTTTTCTGAGACATAACTACTCTCATGTTAAGACCATCCAAATGAAAACAGATAGCAGACATGGAATCACTGATTTTCAAGTTATGCATCATCACATAAATTAAAATGGATAGCAATGCAATTGTTTTTACAAATTCTGATCTAGTTTGTTGGGGTTTTTGAAAAACCGCTCCTTGGGTTAATTTTTGTAATAACCAATGGATTTTTTTTTTTTTTGGCGTAAATTTTTCCAAAGAAAGCCAAATGCAATGCATTTTATACAAAAGACAACCCTATACTATAAGTTCTAGATGACCAGTACATTTGACAAGAAACTGGGGGACAAATAAATCGGTGTTCTTGGCCTGCACTTATAAACTCCGAATAAGCCTCAGCAAAAAGTTACCAAGTGTCACACAAGAAAGTGGTTTAAAGCAACGAGCCTCTCAAAAAAGTGAACGATAGTCATGACCTAAGCAGTTCAGCACTCAAGTCAACGTGGTGACAAACGTGGCAAGTTATTCCCTCTTCAATAAATGAAAACTGCTAGATAAAGTCACTCACTATTAATTCCACGCAAACTCACTTGCAAAGTCTTTTTTGTAGAACGAGCCAGATTTTGTCATTAAAAAAACTCTTCCGATCTCTCCCAGAGGTAGAAAAGCTCAAATCAATGATTTGGGAGAGCGGAAGGTGAAATGCATGGCCGTAGGTTTATTCCATTGTTAAAGCTTAAACATAATTAAGAAGAAAGGTACTGAGACTTACCTCCATTTTGGACAAGCGGGTGAAAATGTTCCCACTCAAGGATACATAAGAAGCACAAATGTGGTCTACCATCTCCCAAAGCCCCAACCGCCCACCCAAAATCAGTAAAATAACCCCAAAACCAAGAGATTACCCAAAAACTAAAGCGGCGATCTTGTAGTGAGCAGTTAGTAACACTGAGAAAAATCTATAGCTTGACATACCTGGAGGGACCTGCATCGTCCGTCTTCTCTCCCAATATATTTTACAGAAAGCATGCAAGACAGGAAAACACATTTAGCTGCCCTCTTTACGCCACATTCCATCTTCCAAAGTCCCCAGCGTCCATTCCCCATCAATTGCAAGCGTCATACCAAAAACAAAAAGAAAACAAAACGAAAAAAAAAAAAAAAACAACCATCGGCACTTATTGCGTCAGTCCTCCAAAAGTGAGGTTAAAATGTTCTTTTAGTCAGACACTACAATGTTCATAAATACAGCTATACTTCAAACTCTTGGTGTCATCTTTTTTTTTTAAAAAGTTAAGTCCCCTTGACATTTTTCGTGTGAGGTCTGTTCGCAAGGCTGGCGTAGTAGGCACACTGGGAAGGGTCACATTGGCCAGAAGGTCCTGGAGGGCCGGGTTGACCGTGGGGGCCAGGGTTACCTGGCTCCCCTTGGGCTCCAGCTTGTCCTGGGCTTCCGTCTTTACCATAACCAGGCATACCAGTTGGACCTGTGATAAACAGAAGCAATTTAGCCCTCAAGATCGCTCACTACAAACCCAATAACACCGAGCAAATGGTGTCCAGTCAAAAGTTTTGTTTGTGGTTATTACCTATTGCACCAGGGGGGCCTTGCTCTCCTCTTTCACCAATCCCAGAATCTCCCTTGTCTCCTTTAGTACCCTTTTCACCTGGAAGGAACAATTAAATAGCAGGATCAGTGGATTGTGTCATGATAAAGCCTTGGTTGTTGGGAGCTACGAATCAGTCACAAATACTTTGCCAGCTTTATCCATATCAATGATGATATAGAGATGATACTTTAGTGACTAGAGGTTTCCCAGTAACAGCTACCAAATATTGACTGGATTGAAAATGCATTTTCACCTTCTAATACCTCTCAATTGAAAAGCCCTTGGGTGCTTCTTGAAGAGACAACAAATTCCATTGATAAACAATACTTTTCTACTGGCTTGGACCTTGTTAATCCCACTTAGGGCTTTTTTTTTTTTTTTTTTTTTTGTTTTTTTCAAACTTTATCAGTTGGGGTTTTTTGTCCCCCCCCCTTAAAAAAATTTTTTTTTTTTTTTTTTTTTTTTTTTTTTAGCTGTTATCAAACTTAGTTGCCAAATGTAGATGAAATGATGAAAACAAAAACATTTCCACAATTTTGTATCACCCGTGTGTTTGGTATGAACTTATAACATTTGGTAGAAATCAAATCAAATTCTGTTTTTTGAAAAGCCCAATGGATTTGGCCACCTCAGACTGAAAGGTGTCCCTTTGTCAAGGCTTTGTGAGACTGTTGTGGGGTACACACTACATCCATCCATCTTCTGATTATCTGATTCTGGGTACGGGAAAACCAGATCTTGGAGGTGAAAGGCAGACTAGACTTTGCACAGGTCACTTAGAATCATAGGACACATCGAGACAGATGACCATTCATACCTGTGCTCACTGGTGGGAAACAATCGCACATTGGCCGCACAAAAGTCAACAGTTGAAGCACTACACCTTTTTAAAAAGCAACACGTTTACCTTTTGGACCCATGGGTCCCCTCAGTCCTTCTCCACCATTTATTCCGGGTATGCCCGGTTCACCGGGTGGGCCAGGTCGTCCAGGGAGGCCCTCTTTACCCGGAGGACCGGGTGGTCCCGGGCGCCCCGTCGAACTCTTCACGTGGGCTGGTTGCATCTGAGCCATAAGGTAGGCCAATTTAGCTGGAAGTACAAAAGAAACACTCCTAGGAAAATGGACTCTTCAGACACGATGAGAACCCCAGCGGAGGTGCTGCCTCACCATCCAATTGCTTGGCCAATTCCTCTTGAATGAGCCTTCTCATCTGCTCCAGTGATGCGGACTCCCCCTGAGAAGATGGTGATGATTCTAGATGACTGAATTATTTGCCAACACGTCATCCATGTTTATTGATAATATCATAAGGGATAGTGTTTTACTCTTGGGCCTGGCATTCCAGGGTTCCCAGAAGGTCCTTGAGGGCCAGGAGATCCCACTTCACCGGGTGGTCCTGACATGCCCATCATCCCAGTGTGGCCCTTTCTGCCAGGTGGTCCTGTGTTTCCTGGTATACCTGGTTCTCCTGATTGTCCTTTATCTCCTTTCATGCCCGAGTCACCCTGAAATAGATAATAATATCTCTGCTGTGTTTTTGTCCCGAACTTTATGAATGTGAATAAATCCTGGCACTTACTTTTTCCCCCTTAAGGCCACGATCACCTGCTCGGCCTGGGACTCCCTAAAAGACCCCAAAGATGTAAAAAAAACTAAATTGCAATGTGTACAGTACATCAAATTATATAAGATGTTGGTGTAAGATACCTGTTTCCCTTCTGGACCAGCAGGACCAGGCGGACCCTGGAAATCGGGATGAATGTCAACAATATCGAGGTGTAATTCAGTGATTTGAACCGACATACACTTACCGGAGGACCTTTGGGTCCACTGAAGCCAGGTAATCCTGGATTGCCGGGCTCTCCCCTTTCCCCTCTCATACCCTGAATGATGGCAAAGACATGGCTGTTCACCACACACAAAATATACTATTCTCGTATTTGAGTGCAATCCAAAAACCCTGCTCCTTAGGGAGGATCCAGCGAGATTAACATTTAGTTTAGCGTTCTACACGTGGTTTAACTTTGACCAAATGTAGTGAAGGGATGATATTTTGGGTTATTTCGCAGTCCTTCCTCCTCTTCTTCTAGAGTTTCTCTTCCTACCGCTCGGTTTCCTTCCCTCTTCCCTCCTCAAGGCCATCTGATTATCGACTCCCTCCGCTGACTGATGTAGTTCCCATCTGAGCCACCCGCCGGCTACCTCCTCTTAGGTAAACCATATATCAGGTCGAGGACCTAGAGTCTCCTTCTCTCTGCGCTCCAGTGATCATGGCCTGGTCCTTGTATCACCCCACACTCCTTACACAAGTGAACGGACATCATTTGAGTGTGAAATCACTCAATTACATGGCGAGCAGAGGCTTCCCAAGCTTTAAGAGGACTCGGGTGGCACTTTGAAGAGATGGGTGTGTGCAACTAAGTGACAGTCATAGAGCGAGTCCTCTGTCTACCTTGAGGAGGTTTAGTTTAAGAGATACATTGTAAAAATGTTTCAAGCCAAAAGGAAATTAGGCTTTCTGTCATGTTATCGTTGCCCAAGTTGAAAGTTAGACACCAGATTTATATTAAGTTAGTAACCTCCAAGTCAGCAAACATGGCATTTAGTTAATCACTTATTCAGCTTTTTAGATAATTATCCAACTAAATGGATTACTCAACAGGCAGTTAGTCGTGAATGTCACATGAGAAATCGAAAAAACAGCTGAGACGTGCCGGTTGTAACCTGAGCACTTTGGCATTGTGATGTCATTTTCAGTCATTAGCAAGTTGCAAAATGGCCGGCCCCTCAGACGGGTTAAAATAGGTGTATTTTTCAGCTTAATTTATACTTCACAAATGCAATTTTAATCAGAATACCCTGTTTAGACTAGTGGGGGCGCATTGACCACATTGTAAAGGCCATTTTTGACTTGACTTCCCCTTTGAGTGCAACAACTTCCATCATAGCCTGACAGCTCATCTGCAAGATGAAGCAATGCTTCACATCCACTTGGCATGTTCTCATTCTTCAAATGTAACTTTTCTTGTTTCTTCTGTAATTTATTGCCAAGCAGCATAGTGTCACCATCATTTAAAGTTGTTTTTGTGATAGCATAGCTGTTTGCAGATGTTGATATTTTTTTTTTTGCAAAATGACTTCTTTTTGTCAGCTGGTATGTGGTGGAGTAGTGACAGATAACTCACTGGAGTTCCTGGGAGACCTGCTTTGCCTGACGGCCCTGGTTCACCCTGCTTGCCCTTGGGGGGGGGGAACAAAGACAGAGGAAGTGATGGACTTATTTCCATATACAGTACTGTATCTGTATGTCTTTCCGCTTGATATGACACTATGCTGAGTCATGTGTTCATACTCACCGGCTCGCCTCTTGGTCCAATGGGTCCTTCTGGTCCATGAGGCCCCTTTGGACCCTGCCATAACAAAACAACAGTTTGAAACCATGCGCAAAGAATAAAGGTGCTCTGGTCTATATATGCGAACGCAGATGGAGATGGGTTAAGTCCCTTGTGACAAAAAAAAATGGGACAAAACTCTCATAATATAGAAAGCTCCTGCAGCGTAATATTTTACACTGCTACACAGTAAATGACTGTATAGACACGATTAAAGTTTATTTTTGGCACTCTGCTCCAAGCTTGTTTAAATCATCGGTGTGCTTGATTCCAAAATATGACGGGAAGCAATGCTGCAGCCTGAAGAATGTTTTATGTAGTTTTAACAGTCCAGGATTTTCTACGGTGCAATATTTATCTCTATGCTACAGCATAGCTGGGAGGAACCACCATTTATTCATTATAAGGTTTTCCTTTCTTCTCACTTGATTTCTCTCGGAGGTAAATAATGCAACTTTTCTGTTTCTGTATTTCATATACTCATGAAATTACTGACAAGACATGAGAGCTATATAATTCATTAAACAATGTAAATAAAAACATTGTACCTCTTTTCCAGGTTTGCCGTCCCGTCCAGGTAATCCAGGCTTTCCATCTTCTCCCTGTTTGACACATGAAATAATAGCTCAGATGACGTGTACACTATACCACGATGTATTGAACAAACACATGAGCATTAGCCATTGTAATTAGGTATACCTAATTTTAATGGTTAATGCATGTATGCAATGTACATCCATTAGCCTGAGGCTGTATTTGTTTATGGAGTGGAAGTGATGAGAGCACAACACTATGTTCTTTTGATGGACTTGAAACACCTCTATATCGTCGCTAATAAAATTTAATTCTAAAATGATTGCTGTAGCACCCGTACATAATACATTAGTGTATATGTATGTGTGCATTTTTAGCGTATTTGGCCTACCTTTGACCCAGTAGAACCATGTTCTCCTCTGTGGCCCTTGAAGCCCTGAATGGGAAGATACAGTGGTGAACTGGCAGGCTTTGTGGTCTTTTCCATGTATTAGGACTATAGAGGCCACTTACTGGGAGTCCACGGAGCCCAGGGTTTCCAAGTGGTCCACGTTCACCTTGTTTGCCCTGTCATCAAAAAAAAAAAAAAAAAAAAAAGGGGGGGGGCTTCAACATCATAGCCTTCGTCAGGTGACATGAAATGAGGCTAAAAGGTTCTACTTACTGGTTCTCCTTGTTCACCTTGTATACCGTCCTTTCCTATTTTTCCAGGTGGACCCTGCAGTTGAGTGGAATGCATTGACAGTAAGGAGGACTACAATACTTTTTCCAATGAAGACAGTATGATCACACTGCAGCTGAATGTAAATAGTTTGGATGCTTGCATAATAATTCTTACGATCATGCCAGGAAGACCCGGTGGACCCTGGATGCCTTTGAGACCCTCTTTGCCCTATTAAAAACAAACCGACAGAGTCGTTAAAAAGATGGAGTACTAGGCACCTCAGCTTTACACATTACACAGTGTGACCCATATGCTGGAGAGCAACATTGGGCGTGGAAGAGAACATAATTCTGGCCTGACCTTCTCTCCAGGGGGTCCTTGGGGACCAGGTGGACCAGGTTGTCCATCATTACCCTGAACACAAACAAAATGTTAGCAAATTGAACAAACGTGTATTGGTTCTTGAGACTATTTGGAGCAGGCAAAATATCTTGGGGAAAGAAAATATGTGCAAGAGCAATTTACCGCTGCGCCGATCATTCCAGCTGGACCAGGGTGGCCTGGAGGTCCAGGGTGACCCTGCAAAATAGTATAATAATAAAGAAATGACCAAAACATATCATCTGCTAAATATTGCTGTAATGCATGTTTTTCTGCCAACCTTTTCTCCTTTATCTCCTGGCATTCCAGAAGTACCTCGATCACCTTTAAGTCCCTGTGTGGATAAATTGATAACTTCATATTTTATTTTCAGGATGAGGCATTTTCTACAAATACACAGAAGCAAAACAAGTAATGACTTAACTTTTTAATCGCTTGGGTTAAAAACAACAAAAAGAAACACTAAGCAGAGCTGCAATGTTTGCATTTGGCGATGTGTCTATTCCATATGTCACATACACAGATCAGCTACACAAACTGGAAAATCGACAGCTTAGTGATGAAGTTATGCGCCCATGAAAGAAAATACAATCGCGACAGTTTTTATGGGCACTCGCTTCTTTCTTCACACGCTGGGCCTGTAAGAGCCACTAGCTTTGTCACAACGCCGTGGCTTTGCTCCTAGTCATCATGCTAACAACAGGCCTACCCTGCACTGTCGAGGGAGTGCAGTGGCTCATTTGCATGAGATTGAACCACCCACAAATTGAGTTTCGGGCAGAAAAAAATAAAAAAATAATAATCTAGATTTAAAAAAAAAAAAAGATCCAATACTTTGATTTTAAGATTAAATATGTATATTTTTTTAATCTGATGATGAAATATCTGCTTCAATAAAATAAAACACAAGTTTGGGCAATTACCTGAGCAAACAAAACAAAATATGATTTAGTATTTGCCGGAGTCAGCGATAAGGAAACGTGTTAATGTGCCAACTTGCCTTTCCTCCATCAGCTCCAGGAGGTCCTTGAGGTCCCGGTAGTCCCGGTGCGCCCTGTAATGACAGCAGACAATCAGTCTTCTTCCTGGAAGACTAAGCGTGCCCTAATTGCTCACTAGTGCCCCCGGAGGAGGGCCTACTAATGATGCAGACTGTGTCGAAGCGTACTTTGATGAATGAGCACACATTAGTAACTTGGACGCCATGCCTCATTTTAGGCCTAATGAATGCACCCGTGCGCACACAAATACACACTCCATTGACTTTACATTAGCGGAAGGGTGATATTAACAATAATGCGGAATGCAAATGACTGTCGTACTTGATAGCCATCTTGACCATCTTTCCCAGGAGGTCCCTGTTGTCCTTTATCGCCCGGCAGTCCTGGGACACCGGCTGGTCCAGGGGGACCTGCTGGGCAGTCTGAGCAGATGTCCTAAATGATGCAAAAAGAGGCTTTAAATTTTACTCCACTATCTTTACATAACTCTCTCCAAGCAAGCAGTGGCGTCTACCTTAAGTTTGATGTCAGAAAGGTCTGCTGCTTTTCCCTTGAGAAGATGATAAATAAAGTATCAAAGTCAAGTGGAGGACGCCCACTAGGATACATTGCGGTCATCTACCACCATTCATTCAAAGAAAAACAACAAAATATTAACTGCTTTAGAGTTCATTCGATCAATACTCACAGGCTCTCCAGGTGATCCCTTCTCTCCAGGCCTTCCCGGTAGGCCCTAATTGGAGAATAAGGTGGTGGATTACATGTACAGGATTATTAGCCAGACAGGCAATATTTAGAATTTAAAAATATATATATATGCAAGAAGGAGCCAAGTTAGGACTCACGTTATGTCCCGCGGGCCCATCGGGACCAGGGATGCCAGGTAGGCCCCTCAAGCCCTGAAAATCAGAGGAAAAAAACATTGATAAAAATGTACAGAATTTCACAAAAACAATACCAGAAATCAAATTTACAGGTGGTCCAGGATTGCCATTATTTCCAGGGGGCCCCTGTAATAAAGACAAAGGCAGATATGATGGAGATATTCTGAATACCAACGGCGTAGTACAGTGAATCTGACTTGTATTGAGATCATACCTGAGGTCCTGTTTTGCCTTCCCCTGGGGAGCCTCTGTCCCCTGGTAACCCTGGCTCTCCTCTTGACCCTGGGGGGCCCTAAAAGACACAAACCAAGCTTATGCCACTCTCCTCATCCTCAGTCATGATTGTTTTTAAGTGAATTTCATGTTTTGTACAATGAATATCAGAAATTCTCAGAAAATAAATGGAGATTAATCTGTTCCAACCCTATGTTGTATTTGGAGTATAACCACAGGGCTATAACCACAGAAACATCAATGCTAGTTTTGTTAGCCCATTCATCATTTCTTAGTATTCAACTGTCAGACTTCCGTATTAGGCAAAAATATGTGGTTGTTTTAAATACACAAGATGTAATTGTCTTTGTTTTATGTTTAGTGTGACGATCAACATCAACTGGGACTGGCACAAACAGCTTGAATTCTCTCTTCTGAAGAAAAGCTCACAATCTGCCAAACTGCTGCATGAAATTAGTTGTGTTGAGCTTGCTGCCACCATCTCGCTGTCAAATCTCAAATGTTTGCTCTCAAGTCAAAGAAAAAAAAAAGTATGGCTTGTATTTCAGAAAACTTCAAGTCACTTGTAGGTTCAAGTACCACTTTATTTCGGTCGGCATACACCGAGAAGAACAACCATGATTTTCTTTCTCATTACCTTTGGCCCTGGGGGTCCTTCATTTCCCCGTGGTCCTGGTTCTCCCTGTCAAATCACAAATAACGTCAATTAAGCATCTCGGAAATACAAACACCTCATATAAACCTCCTAAGATGAAATCGTGAGGCATTAGAAAGTGTGTACGAGTTCATTCTACATGCACATAAACTGCAAGAGGGAGGCCTCAGGGCCGCACCTGGTTGCTGTAAAAAGAAGAATTAAATAAATACATGAAAACTAAGCATGCTTCCTGTTTGCCCACGCCTCGTCAGCAGGTCTGAGGTGGAGGATGTAGACACACGTTGCGCCGCAGCACAAAATGTGCCAACTCAGGCTTGTTGTGTTGTGGTTCAACATGTATGCCAGACAGTGCATGTTGACAAGCACAACGCGTGCGAAAGAAAAGAGACTTTCCGCAAGACCTGGAGCCAGTAAAAAGCTGTCACATCAACATTTACTCAGAAATACATATTCAATCATCATTTCCGGAAACGTATATGATACAGATGGAACGCGTTCAATTCAAGGGTAATGATTGCAAACACTTTAATGACCAATCTAAACACAAACTGTAATGATATGGTGATCATATAGAGTGAGTGTGAACGCATTTCTTACAGTAAGTCCATCTTTTCCCTTCCCTGCTGGTCCTGGCGGTCCGATCAAACCAGGCTCCCCGGGTTGTCCTCGTTGACCTGCCTGCCCTGGTTTGCCTGACTCACCCTAAAGAAAAAACATATTTTTTTAAAGTTGGTAAACATATGATGACGATGATGATATCACACCAACAAAAAAAAAAAAGACATGAATTCTTTAGTGTGATTATGTTAATAACATGAAACATTAATATTTCAGTTGCTTGATCATAAGTACTGTAAAATGATGCAATATTTATAAGTCTTCACAATTTAATCTTGGGTAATTTGATAATCCAGAAGAGTGTATCAAACTGGTGGCCCTTCACATGAATCGTTACCTAAGAAGCAGCTCTTAGTTACAAAAATATCAGTGATGCCATACTGTAACACCTATACAAACATATCATGAGAGCACATGAAACTGAAGTATGTGACCTTTTCTCCTCTCTCTCCAGCAGGACCAGGAGGCCCAGCGATACCTGGTAAACCCTAAAATAAAATATATAACAAACAAACAGAAAAACATATATTGAAAACGTGGTAAACTTGAATCTCGTCACACAGTATACAGTACATCAAATTGGTCATGTGGACCTACCAAGTTGCCCGGTAGCCCGCGAGGGCCTTGAGGACCAGCTACACCAGGAGGCCCCTGGAGCAAACACATTAGTGGTTACTATACAAGGTGCCATCTTTGGGCTTCTCACTTCAAATCCATTCAACTCACTGGGTCCCCAACACGTCCTGCCTCTCCTTGAGGTCCCGTGTCCCCTTTTGCACCCTACCAATAGGAGAAATCAAATACGATCAATTGAGTGATTAATTAATCCATCCATTTAATAAATTGCTTTTGTGTCTTCACTACTCCAGTCTTACCGGTAGTCCAGGTGGACCCTTAAAGCCTTGCTCACCAGGTAATCCTCTCGGGCCCTTCAGAAAAGTATATTTATTAACAGGTCTGATTTACTTGAGTAATGACATTTTTTTTTCTTTGTCATTTATTTAGGCTGTTTATCTAACTTTTTAGGATAGACCTTAAATAAAGCTCAGCATTTGATATTTTAAAAAAAAATCATAAACTGTTCAAAAAAGGATATCCATGATTTTAAAATGTATACGATATGCAGTATATTATTAAATATGACAATCATCTCAGTTGTCCAGCTGTGACGCGCAACGTTCTTATCGTATCTTTAGTGACATCTAGTGGATACTCTTGCACATTGCAATATGTAGTTTTGTATCACACTCTACAACAAAAGTCAAAGGGGGAAAAAAAAAGCCTGAAATATAAAAATATGTATTGAGAAAATCCCACCATTTCTCCAGTCTGTCCTTGGTCCCCTTTCTCTCCTTTTTCTCCTGGCTTTCCCTTCAAGATACAACAAAGTCAATGTGTGTGATCTTAAATGAACAAAACAGGGAAGGAAGGAACACTGAAATACCCTCTTAAATATTTCATCAATCCATTACGGGTGGATCTTTGGTTTTCTTTTCATAGACACTGTTGTTTTGAGAATTAACTTACAGGTTCACCCGGCTCAGGAATGACACTTGCTACCTGTAAAGCAAAAATATTCCAACTAGGTGTCAAATACAGCATAATGTAAACATACATATTTTGCTATTATGAAATTGAATTTACATTTCCGGGTATGCCGGGCAGTCCCCTGGCTCCTACTTCACCCTGAGAGCAGGAAAAGAAGACAACAATGTGAAATTAATTAAAGCAATACGAGCATCATATGGAGATGTGCACCATCAGTTAAACGATGACAATTTCTCTACCTTGTCACCCTTTTCACCTTTTGGACCCAGTGGTCCATCCTGACCCCTGTCACCCTAATGAATACAGTAAAATAGAATAAATAGTTATTAAAAATTTGATCTGGGATTTTTTTTAATTTTTTTTTTTTTTTTTTTTTAAAAAAAGCTTAATTGAAGTGTTAGGGCTAAATTTTTTTTTTTTTTTTTTTTTAAAAAAAGCTTAATTGAAGTGTTAGGGCTAAATTTTTTTTTTTTTTTTTTTTTAAAAAAAGCTTAATTGAAGTGTTAGGGCTAAATTTTTTTTTTTTTTTTTTTTTAAAAAAAGCTTAATTGAAGTGTTAGGGCTAAATTTTTTTTTTTTTTTTTTTTTAAAAAAAGCTTAATTGAAGTGTTAGGGCTAAATTTTTTTTTTTTTTTTTTTTTAAAAAAAGCTTAATTGAAGTGTTAGGGCTAAATTTTTTTTTTTTTTTTTTTTTAAAAAAAGCTTAATTGAAGTGTTAGGGCTAAATTTTTTTTTTTTTTTTTTTTTAAAAAAAGCTTAATTGAAGTGTTAGGGCTAAATTTTTTTTTTTTTTTTTTTTTAAAAAAAGCTTAATTGAAGTGTTAGGGCTAAATTTTTTTTTTTTTTTTTTTTTAAAAAAAGCTTAATTGAAGTGTTAGGGCTAAATTTTTTTTTTTTTTTTTTTTTAAAAAAAGCTTAATTGAAGTGTTAGGGCTAAATTTTTTTTTTTTTTTTTTTTTAAAAAAAGCTTAATTGAAGTGTTAGGGCTAAATTTTTTTTTTTTTTTTTTTTTAAAAAAAGCTTAATTGAAGTGTTAGGGCTAAATTTTTTTTTTTTTTTTTTTTTAAAAAAAGCTTAATTGAAGTGTTAGGGCTAAATTTTTTTTTTTTTTTTTTTTTAAAAAAAGCTTAATTGAAGTGTTAGGGCTAAATTTTTTTTTTTTTTTTTTTTTAAAAAAAGCTTAATTGAAGTGTTAGGGCTAAATTTTTTTTTTTTTTTTTTTTTTACACAAAGCTTAATTGAAGTGTTAGAGCTAAATATTTTTTTTCTTTTTTATATTTATACATACAGGACTTCCCCTCTCTCCTCTTGCTCCATCAGCACCAGCTACACCAGGTGCGCCAGCCAATCCCTGTTTCAAAATAATAAACTTAATTTCCAAACATATTAAAAAAAAAAAAAAAAAAAAATCTTTCAGAAAAACAATCCATCCACTTACTCTCTCCCCCGGAGGTCCTCTTGGTCCAGGAGGCCCATCATCTCCCTTAGAGTTGTTGAGGGGGTTCACATTGTGAGATTTGCATGTGGAAAAGTCATATTTAAAAAAAAAAAAAAAAAGTTACATTTAAAAAAAGCTACCTTTGGTCCGGCTTTGCCAGGAAAGCCATCTGCTCCGCGCTCTCCTCTGGGCCCCTTCAGAAACATCGTACCTTCATTAAGATGTCACACAGTACCTCTAAAAATGATATACAAAGTAATTGGAATTAAAATGATACTAACCATAGCACCATCATTCCCAGGAAGACCATCCAGGCCATCTTTACCAGGAGCACCCTTTTGAAGGTCATGGATGGAAGACATGCAGGGTCACAAAAATTAAATATTACAGTGTTCATTTAATTATATTCAATAATTGAAGTTAAACTCACAGGCTTTCCAGCCTCGCCAGGTTTGCCGGAAAATCCAATTTCACCTGGCAGACCCTTAATAATGAAAGGGGGAAATTATTAAACAAATGAGTCAGGTATATAATGTGTCTTAGAAATATAAAACAATAAACACATGATTATATTTTGCTTACAGGAGGTCCAGTGTTGCCATTGTTCCCCCGTGGTCCTGGTGGACCCTGCGGACCCTGCAAAATAAACATTTACAACCTGAATAAAAGTTACAAGTGAGAGCTTGCAAGAAAATAACTTGACACAATCCGAAAGGTTCATTTGAAGCTTAATGATGCCCTTGAGAGAAGCAAGTCATTTTTTTATTCTGCTTTGAATTATTGAGCATTCCGCACTCTTAAGATATGAAATCAAACTCCAGTGTTCTTGCTCATAGCTTAATGGTATGGAAACGAAACACGTCCTTACGATTGGTCCGGGGAGTCCATCCACTCCAGGCAATCCACTTTCACCTTTCTTTCCCTGGAAGACAAATTAGGAGGAAAGAATTAAGATGAAAAATACATTATTGCTGAAGAAGTGTAACAATGATTAACCCACATTAGTAGGGCAGGTACAACAGTTGTAGTATATTTTCAAACATGTGAAGACAACAGCTCTCAGTGGTCTAGATTACTGGTGCTCACTTTTAAAAAAAAACAAACAAAAGTACCCTTTTTTTTTAATGCTCAACATTGAAATATAGTAGTGGAGCATTAATGTAAGGCAATGTAACATTATGTAGAGTTTGAATAAGTACTGGAGCAAAAAACGTCCTTAAATCATGATTGGATTGAAAATAGAAATTAGATTAAAAAAAGCTGTGCCTAAATAAAGTCATAAAAACAGATTTCTTGAAGATTTAATTGAAATGCACTAAAAAGTTATATATAACTGATCTGTTGTTAGGCAGTCACAAGCTCACCTACCTCTAGAGGGAGCCCCATACTACAATTTGAGGAAGTCTCCGTCTTCATTTGTTTTTTGGAAGTTACTACAGTATTGTCAGTGTTTTAACTGAAAACCAGTGGGACCTGAAAATAAGCTGTTGTGGGAGGATGCTACATAAAAGCAACACACTGCTCATTAATTAGCGCAAAGAATTAACATTGAGGCTTTCTAAATCGTCTCTCTAGGCTACGGTTCATTTAGCAACGAGATTAAATGCTGCCACCTGACACGGGCCATATGTTTGGCTCGCTGGAAAACATCTCAGGAGAGAAAAATCATCCAACCGGAGCTGGGAAGGTTGTTTGTTTGTTAGCAATTAGCTTATTTCCCCTGCGAAGCATGGTCTTAGATGGAACCAACCAGGGAATGTTTTAGTTGTTGGTGGAAGGTGTGATCTGGATGAAAGTGTGGACCCAGGATTCATGGTGAATATTATGAGATTTTTCAGAGATTTCCCCTCGGTCTCATTGAATAATGCATGAACAGGTTACCTATGGCGAAACTCAGGAATATGCGAGACCTTGCCTATGAAAACACAATTCTTACCCTTTGTCCAAACTCCCCAGGTTCCCCTGGTATCCCCTGTGGTCCTGGGGGACCCTTTGGAGCAGAAAGGTTGGTGACAACACTGCCTTGATGAGACCCATCACACGGCATGCATCCGAACATTTCTCCATCATAACAGCCCAAAGGAAACATGCGAGAAGAAAGTAATAAATCCTTACAGGTGGTCCGGGTGGGCCGTCAGCCCCCGGAAGCCCTGGGAGCCCAAGTTCTCCCTGAAATTGGTCAAATCATTAGCATGTATTTGCATATTTTAATGAAACAAAAACATGGCGGTGAGGGGTAATAAACAGTGGCCCTCCTGACCTTTATTCATTTTTTTCCCACCCTCAAAATTGTCGAAATACTGCGCCATGTTTTGTTGATTCATAAAAATGCATTCTTTGTCGTTTGACTTGAGTGTGGTACTTAAAAAACTTTTAAATATGACCTTGAAGGGACCCATGTAAAATTGAAAAAAAATAATAAAATTCATATTATTTTAGTATTACTATTTCGTGCATAGCAAAATAGTTATTAATATGATTACCAGATTATATTACAAGAGTAACTCACCTTTTCTCCCCGTAGACCGTCTTTTTGGTACTAGAAAAAAGGGATATTTGGTCCATTTGTAAAATGAAATTAAAGTGTTTACAATATCATTTTGTCAGAAAATTATTTTCAATTTTTTTTGGATGTGTGTGTGTGCATGTGTTTTGGCACTTACCACATCACCAGGTAATCCGGGGATTCCTCGCTCTCCCTGTGACACAATTCCCAGAGGAATAAAGAGCCCATCAAAATTAAGAACTCCTAAACTTCCTCGGGCGACATGATAACGAGTAGTTCACGATAACTGTAGTCATAAGCATGCTGGTCGTGTGTTTGTGCGTGCACATTTCAGGCAGACAAATGAGCATGCTGACTTTTGATGGTACGAAAAGAGACAGAGGAATGTCTGGAGTGTTTACACGCATACTTTAAAAACTGGTTACACCTTTATGAAATGATTCATAGATGTGCATAGTGACATTAATTATGATGGTTTATAGTTGGAGAGGGAGGGATGGGGGCATACCTTATCACCTTTTCCCCCACTGGCTCCGGGCAAGCCAGCCTCTCCCCTCAAGCCCTGAACAATTTCAGAGAAAAATATGATGATGATGATGATGATGATACAAAACCAATCTTTTCACTCTTAGCACAAAACTTACATCTTTGCCGCGAATGCCGGGTTTTCCAGGTAATCCATCGAAGCCGCGCTCACCCTAAAAAGAGAGGAGCTTTCAAATATATGACATGAAAATAACATAACCGTGAAACATGATGAATCTTTTTTCCATAAAAGGTTTACATGTCCATTTGCAATACATTTACATTGCATAGCCAATAAAAGAATCTAATTGATCTTAACCGGTCCAAAAATCATTATCTATTTACCACAAATAATCTTTCTATGCTAGCAACCCAGCCGCTGGGGGGCAGTGCCCTCCCCTGGGGGTGCACTGTTCCCCAGTGCCGGTCCCAAGCCCGGAGAAATGGGGAGGGTTGCGTCAGGAATGGCATCCGGCGTAAAACTTTTGCCAAGGCGACCATGCGAGTTGGTAGGACGGTTTACAGGGGCGGATGGAAATTACTGACTCGCTGTGGCGACCCCTGAATAGGGACGTGCCGAAAGGAGAAGAAGAAGAAGAATCTTTCTATGCTAGCAATGTGCAGTGACCCCAAAAAATAATTAAAATCTCTTCCACTAGATGGCAGAAGGTACAATTGTAAACTTGTCTATATAGCATTTGCCATTCATAAAATAATTTCAGGTCATGACTGCAAAGCACTACTTGGACCTCCTCAACTCACTTCAATCACCTTATTTCATCATGGTTACTTGGCAAGAAGATGCAACAAGATGGCGACAAAGCACTACATGAAGCTTAACTCACTTCAACATGAAGTAGTTGTTCCAAAGTAATACTTTTAAAGCTCTGGCCTGACCAAAAATAAATAAATCTAATGGAATATGGGGCAACATCGTACTGTATTCATTTTGAACAGGTGCTGCAGGTTACGGCTTATTTTGAATTCTGTGTGCTATCATGTTGTAGATGTCGATCATCAAAACCAGCGGCTGCTCAGGCTTGTGTGGGAACTTTGAAATTGGCACCATCAGTGAAAAGGCCTTTTCAGAATTAAATAAAACAGAAGAGCGGTCATTCCACAGACAGAGAGAGATGAGAATAGAGGTCAAGTAAATGACGACAAGTCTCTTCATCACTTTCTCGAGTACTTCCCCACTTTTGAGCCCCAGGAATTTGCTGACTTGCAGTTTGAACGACAGGCAGCCTGTGCTGATCGTGTCAAGCCGGAGCTTTTGATGGGATTTCAGTCTGCTGACAACCTGCTTTTCATCTTTGTTGCCATGTGACAAAGTCGTCGAGGGTTTCTGTACCAATTGGTATTCTAGCCAAGGGTCAAGATTATGTGGGCAACAGACAGGTGGCTTGTCCCTTCTGGGATCACCGTGATGTGCGCGATGTGTGATTGAGGTGTTCTAGATGCTTGCGGAAGCTCGAGATGTCAACAAAGTATCTGTGGGTTTCGGGAATTAGCTGCACTGGAGCCAAAATAAGGCCCCACATGTGAAGCAGACAGGAAGCGGGATGAGTAAATCTAAGAAGTCACATCTGTTTGTGCAATTTTATGTCCCTCTGTTTGCGCTTTCAATAAGAGGACTGAGGTTCACTATGAGTCCTCAGGAATGACCACATGCGCTGGTTTAACCAAACACCTTGATCGTTTAACCAGATGCATGGACAGGGAACCTGTTCCCACAGAAACTTAATAGGATTTCATATTTCGTGATTCGTGATTTCGTGATTACTCAAAAAAATAAAATAAAACGTGCAAGCAGGAGGGCAAGCCAAGTAAGTAAACATTTTTGGTACGAATATAAGTAAATGTGATGCTGCATTTAAAAAAATAATAATAAAAAATGTACTTAATTACAAGCAACATTGTGACAAATTTCGACATTTTCCATACTTCAAAAAAAAGTGCATGCTTTCACAACAGCAAAACATTTAGTTGAATCGCCCAACTTCGAATGTTTGCGAAGTTGGTTGCCTTGAAATTTTGAGTTCACTTTTTTTTTTTAACGGTGTTATTAAATAATACTATTTTGATGCTAATCCGGATAATTGTGCACGATTTCTTTGTAATTATTAACATTATTGTGGCAGTTTATCTGACATTTCCTGAATTTTTCAAACATTCATGAGCCTTATTCAGAAAGAGATTGACACCCGAGCCGAGGTATACACCTCACCAATTGCCATTGTAGTTAATTTGGACAACAGTTGTTTTGACTTAAAAAGTTGTAATCACTCATCATATACAATTCCCAATTTAAACACATCCAGGAAAATGTGTCAATGTGAATGAAGCGTGGTACAAATACAGCATCACTTACGCTGGCTCCTGTTGATCCCTTTTCACCTTTTTTCCCCTCGTCACCCTATGAGAAAAAGAAATCTGGTGAAATTTCTAGAACATGATGATGTTTATGACTTAACAGTGAGTAAGTGCAGACACTCACAGTGACACCTTTTAGTCCTGGTGTTCCTGGATAGCCTGCATCACCTTGAACGCCCTACATTGTATAGCAACAACATGATGAGATCAATTTTAGAGTCAACATGATAGATGTACATTTAATTACTTCATCACTGGTTTTCAACTCGTCTCATGAGGACCCGCATTTTGCTGTTGTAACTAAGCCGTGACCCACTTCAATAGACGTTTCGAACAAATAAGAAAAGGTACTGTCTATCATTGCCTATAGATGCCACAAGATGGAGGCAAAGAATTACATTTATCGAAATGAAGCTCCTCAGCTCACTTCGAATTGTTTCTTTGGCATCTAGTAGCCACCAGATGGTGCCAGAGCACTAATTGTTAGCACTCTGATCTGAGAAAAAAAAAAAAGTGAATTTTTTTTAAAATGTTGATGGAGGACTGGTACCTCCCAAAAAAGCTGAAACGTAAATATGTATGATTTGTATTCGGCAACACTACACTGTGAATGGAATCTATAGTGGGAGCGGATCACCCACCTTTTCTCCAATCAGACCAGGAAGTCCTGGATTGCCAGTCCGCCCAGCCTCTCCCTAATTAAACGTTGATAAAAAGTGTACAGATTTCAATTCATTCTCAAAATATATTCCCACAACAAGTATTTACTTTTTCGCCTTTTTCTCCAGATAGACCATCGATACCGGGAAAACCGCTGGCTCCCTGTCAGGTCATTAAAAACACAAAGTCAGAACCCGTCGGCGAACTGTTTGGATTCAGAAGGCAAATCCGCTGTGAGTCCAGGTTCAGGAATGCCAGACCTTCTCTCCTCTTTGTCCAGGAGCACCTGTCAGCCCTATGTTGCCTCTATCACCCTGGTCAAAGAAAATACTTGTTATTCACGACGAGCAAGGCTCGAGCATGCAGGGTGGCGAGGGCGTGCTGTCACAACCTGTTAGCGCCACAAAAGAAAGCTTGGTCAGTTGATTGATTAGGTATGGTATATTCTTGGACACAAAATGTTAGAAACACACACACACAGACAAAACTGAGAAACATTTGATAAGGACACGCAATGGTCCAGGCATAATTTACCATTTGTGTTTGGACTTGGTACCTTACTGTCTAAACTCAGTTTTGGGATTATTTATTTGAGCCTGCTCGGGATATGGTAATTTCAAGAGGTTCTTTGTGGGTATGATCTGCAGCACTGACCATAATCGGGTAGCATTAAAAGTACCTAAACCTTTAAGGAGAAAACCTTTGAAAGTAATGGCTTTAAAATCACACTGTGAGCGAAATAAAAAAAAAAACAAATGAACATGCTGTACAGTGCATGTATATAATTTGAACACGCGTCATTTCTTTCATCCGAGATTAGGATAAAGACCGTCTCTGCTGTTAAGTGATATTACTTAAAACAACATTGCTTCACAGGGGAATTGCCCTTGTGAATGAGTCACTGAAAGGTGCAATTAGAGGCAATGAAAGCGGGATGAATTCACTTTCACACCTTGCAACGCAACGACCGAAATTGCTGTGTTTTTAAACTGCAGTGCAGAGCTGGTTTTTGTCACAGTGTTTGCAGTTTAAGCAACAAATTGCACCTAGCTATGGCAGAGAGAAAAAAAAAATCATGCAATCAAAAATGAACAGCGATGCTGAGTAGTATATGTAGATTTTCATGCAGTATTCCGACACACACACACACACACACACACACACACACACACACACACACACACACACACACTCGCATGCAGTAAGTTAGTGTGGCTGCTCAGAGACAAACAGAATGGTTAATACGGCACATGCAGCGCCATTAGCGACAGGTTTACTTACCTTCTCACCTCTACCAGAGATGACGTTGCCCTGCAAATAATTAATCAACAAGGATTAATTATTATCGAGGCTGGCAGAAAGCCAGAAGGAAAGCATGCAGTCTGAAATGACCTGTGTGTTTGACATTAAACTTAATTAAAGCAAGTTGGAGTTTTTCCATACACTTTCTCCCTTTTCTCCTTTGAGGCCCGAAAAACCAGTGGCACCTCGAAGGCCGGTTTCACCCTGTAAAAGTAGCCCCACACAGTGAAACGGAACCATGAACGTGTTGAACAAACTATGACTACAAACTAGGGGTGGAAGACCTTTTCACCCTTGAGACCTGCACGGCCAGGTGCACCAGCCTCTCCCTGCAAGGAATCAAAAGCCGTTAAAGAGGAAGTGTTGTGGGAGTACAAGTCAGGGGGACAGAGAGAAGGAAAGAAATCATTCACCTTGTCTCCAGCAGGGCATGAGCAGTTGGCTTGGGGGCCCCTCTGCTGCTCAACTGTAGTGGGCGTCGGAGTGGGGATCGCGATAGGAGGAGCCTCAGTCACAACCTTCTTAGGGCACTAGAATGAGTACATTATTTCAGTCACGCATTATTATTTACCCATCCATTTTCTACACCATTTGACATCATTCGGGTTGCGGGTGGGCTAGAGTCTACCAGCTGACTTAGACCAAGACCTGACAGGTTGTTAGATAATCTCAGGCCACGTTTAGACAATCATTCACCTTTGGATAATGGCTCATCAATTGACAGCGCAAAATTGACACCGGACAAAAAAACATGTCTGTGCCAGACTGCAGGTCAATACCCATGAGAAATTAAATTTCCATCTCTATGCTTCAAATGCATCATATACGATTGATGCGATCCCTGGCAGGTTTCTTGAAACAGGGCCTCTTCTTCACAGCCCACGCAGCAAAAGGCCTGCTACTACCACCACTGGTGAGGACACCAATCTCATAGTGCAGGGATCCTGAGTGATGAAGATTTACCCGTACTGACTTCATGTTGTTGAAATGCTTCAAGCTGAGGAGAATGATATTCCACAATCTGACAATTCAAGAACAGATCCTGTTTCTAGAGTTAAAATTGTATGATGCATTGGAGCAGTGGGATGGCCAGAAAGCTTCTCAAAAATTATTACCAGCCCAAGCTGCAAGGCCTCTTGCCCAAAATCAGCTGGGAAACACTCGAGAAAATGGATAAAAATATTCCAAAGATTCTTTGGGGACGTGCAAAAAGGTCATCCTGAGATCAGCAGTCATGCTCAAGCAGCTTGATTCGAAAATATGAGCTGTGGTTGTAGGGGGAACTGCATGTCATGATATTATTAGATATTGCAATATTTCATTCGAAGCCACACTAACCAATGTGTCAAAAAGAGGCCAAAAATAACTAAATCCACGCGAAATTCCATTGATGTGTACTCACAGGCCCATTGGGTAAATCGCAGCAGGTTTCCAGCTCGGCATGTTTGGAGTCGCAGTAAATAACCATCCTCTGGAGGTCAAACTGGGGGGTGAAGAGACACATGAGCGACACTGCGGACTACGGAGACTGATGACACTTTGCAGAGACACTCACATCAATTGGCACGCTGTCATACAACCTCTTCCCAATGACCGTCTTTCCTTGGATATCGATGTCCTCCCTGTCGCCAATGGGCAGTGTCTGAATGTGTTTACAGTCCAGGTAGAGAGACACGGTCTTGGCCTCCACGCTCAGGGCTATTTTGTGCCAGTTGCGGTCAAAGAGGTTGTCCACTTCGGAGTTCCTGAAAACAGCTCGGACGGCGTCTTTGGTTAACCCTACGGCGTTGTACTCCACCGCCTTGTTCTCACCGTCCAGCCTGATAGACACCTGACAAGATAGACGGAGGACTGTGTTGACAGCAACCTGATGCTATGGGGCCGTCATTAATGCAGAATTCATTGACAGATTATATCGAGGCTGTGCGCATCTTTATTTTCCTTTATTTTTTTCAATTCTATTTCATTGAAATTCATTTTAATGCTCTATGAGTCATTAGCTCATACAATGTAAACATAACTGTATTAATCGTATGTTTACATTGTGAGATTAATATTGTGATATTGTTGAATGAAATCATTTCATAAGAGCAACCTTTAAAAATAATTTGAGAAAATTCGATTCAATAAATAAAATTTGCTTGAAGGAACTTTTAAGTACTAGTAGTCAATTTTTATAAAACACTACAATTCCTAATGTAAAACAATTAGGAATTAACGTAAGATAGCAACCTTTAAATATAATGATTTACACGAAACTACATTCCATTTAATGACTGTCTTAGCATTAAATATAATTAGTTGGACATGTGGAAACCATGTCACGTTTCCTTACTATTAATAATAATAATAATAATAATAATCAAGGTACACTTGTGAGCTGATCCTAACCTGAGTTGACCTCATCATTCGCCAAAAACCTAAAAATAGAGCCATTGGTTGCATTTTGGGGTTTGCTGACCCACCTGCGGGATTCCATATTTGTCAAAGATTTGCCAGAGGTACCAATCTTCTCGTCTTGAGGTTTTCCGGAATTTGAACGTTGTTACAAAGGCGTACTCATCCGGCAGCCCCTGAGGGAACACGTCCCTACGGAAAGCAAGCACACTTTGAAATAGAACAAATATTGGCCGGCTGAAGCGCAGTGTTAGTATCGTCTCTAATGACTGAATGTACTAATCACATTTTTCTGTCTCCAAAAAGCAGTTAAAGGGGTCGACCTGAGACTATTGGACCCTGTTTGCGCATTGTGTATATTTCTAACCGACGTGTATGTCAGATGCCCAATAAGTCCCCCGAGGGACTAATAAAATGGATGAAGCCAAATAGATCTCCGGGATGTTAAACTGCAAAACATGCAATCGAAAGAGAGTTAGAAGAGCAGCCCATTTTCTTTTAATTCACATCGCCGTACTCGATGTTTTAGAGCTCAGGCCAACTTGTTTAAACCAAAACTTAGCAAGAGTTAACAGTTTGCATTTTGAATGACTTAGCATCACAAGTACCTCATTTGTATAAAGTGCATTTGATTGATATGACTGCCAATTGCACGCCATGACAGTTGGTCAAAACTGGTCACTGATGCTAGTGAGTGAGTCTTGGTGGGTCGTGTTTAAGATCCCAAAATACTGATATTTTCATCTGAACAAACGTTCAGGCCCACCAAAAGGACTAGACCTTAGAAGGACTTGGTCCAAGTTCATATACGATGCTGGACATATGACAATTGCTGCTTCAAACCAAAATGGCTGACTACTTCTTGAATTTGGCTACTTACTCTGTCTGCTGCACAATCGGCATGGTGCCAAGCCGAACGTACGCACTCTGACCCTCATCAAGTCTGGTGCCCAGAATATCTCGAACGCTGAAGTAGTCCATCAGGTCAAAGCCTGCATGAGAACACAGTAAAAAAGAAGCACACAGACGTCATTCCAGCACTGAGGTCAAGTAAGGATTTATATGGATGTCAGTGACACAGTGTCAAATGTTGGCTTGTGTGTTATAACGAGAGGAAAAAACGAGTCACTATCACTGGTGCAATCCCCAAATGGGAGTCTTTAAGTGCACGTGTGCGCATGTTTGACGTTTGAAGTGGCGCGACCACAGACCATACATTCGTGTGGCGTGAAGGGGACACTCCCTCGTACAGTAAACAAACGCTGCAGCTATGGCGACGCCTGATGATGGCCGCGACGAGTTGATCCAGATGACCTGAAGGACATTTCGCGAACTCTTTTGAAAGTAGACCATCACATCAGTTCAAATTAATCATAAGTATACGGCAAGGGCTACAAAAGATTAGATTTCAACGAGCAATTCCTGAAAGAGGACCCAAGAACCAATGAATGTTTTGAGAAATCCCTTTGAAACAGGTGGTAGAAACCACATAAGAATGGTGGAAGCAAATTAGAAAACAGTAACTAACATAAATCTTCAAAAAGATTCTGAGTCAAAGTAAACATCAATGTCTATTTAAAACAAACAACTTCACCTTATGCAAGTCCAATTAACGCTAACACATAAAACTATTGACGGGCTCACGATGAGACTCTCTATGGAGTTGTTATAATGATTCAAGAAATCGATAATTGAAAACAAATGCTGCAGCAACACCTGCAGACAGACAAGCTTTTTTTTTCACTCTGTTACTATGTTTGTATGAAGCATGTTACTTCAGCAAAACAATCAGATGTAAATGAAAAATGAACAGCAACATTAATGTTATGAATGTATGATAACCATTCAATTTCCTACCACTTTCGCTTTTTCTCCTTGATGGCAAAACACGAACAAGATAAATGTTTCCAGCTGTCTGATTTGACCCCATTACTGTTGTTTTAGGCACAGAGCGCCGCTCATACATAGCTGGCTTGCCTCCTCCCCGGTCACCAGCTTGCATTGTGCGCACTCGCACACCATGCTGCCTCTGTGCGGTTGTTTGGAGGCCATCGTTGCGCAGAGTTGTAATTTAGACTGGCGATGCGTCCTGTATAATCAAGTCAGAAAGTTATTTTGGACGGCTACGAAAACGACCATTGGTGGCGAGGGGTGGGGGAAATCTTTGGGAAACGGCAGAGGGTTCATGGACTGGTAGACATGGTGAAGTTCTTTTGACGGGAGCAGATGTGAATATTTGCACCGCAGCACGTTCAGACGAAAGGGTCCGACCAGACGCCCGACGGGAAATAAAAATCCGGAATAAGCCGCAAATTGTCTCGGTCGTCACGACCTGATACATTGCTGTGACGTTACACCTTCTTGCTCCTGCTTCTTGGGGAGGTTTACATGAGAAAATCTGAACAAAGTTATTCAGATTTAAAGTTCTGATCATGTTTTCTGACAGGGGCGTTGATTGGAATGTTGGTAAGAGCAGCTCCGTGCATTTTCTATAAAACTTGTCTTATTCAGGGCAGCGGGTGGGTTGGAGCCCAGCACAGCTGGATGAAGTGCAGACTGCACTCTGGGCTGGTCAACCGCGGGGCACAAAGATAGTGACAGACAACGATTCATATTCCACACCAGCCCTCAATGGGAATTATTGAGTTGAGGGTGTTTTTGAATTCACTACGCCTAAGTGGGCGTACCTTCCGTGGCCCAGGAATATCTGCAAATCTGTCATTGAATTTCATTCATAAATATGACTCCAGCATGGGAGAATCACTCTGAATTATTGTGTAGGTCAATTCATTGAACGGATTCTAATCATTATCATCTTAAAAGTATTTCATTAGCACCCTCGTCGATTTTTGAGAGGGAGGGAAAGGCGCACACACGATCGGGGGATACAAAGCGGTCTCCAATTGGCCCCATCACATGCATGGTGGACGCCATCAACCACAATGGGAGATCTTGCAGTTCACCTGCTAACGTCATGCACGAACCCCAGCGAGTCTCTATCTGTTCCGCAATTTCAAACATGGCATACTTGGACCGCCCTGATTTTGATGGAAATGAGGGATGCCACTCGAATTTGCCTGCAAAAGACTACTTCCATCCCACACCTGCAAACAAAGGTGCAAATACCCCATCACACCCACTTCTACCTGTGGAAACTCTAGCAACATAAACTGAAAATAAATAAATAATCCAGCCATGGGCGGAGTTAGGGAATAAGGAATAGAACTGGGCTTAATTAATAAGATGCCTCAACGGGAAACAGACTACTACGAGTGGTTGAATACTAATAGGTAATATTCCCACTGCAAAAATCTAACTTCAGGACCTCTCATCCCAGAAACGGAGCAGGAGTGCAAACAGTCTGTACATCTGCTTTTTCTCTCTGCACCATGTACGTGGGTGGGAGATCTAGACAGGAACTAGCATTGCCCCGAAAGACACTCTTGTAACACCATCCAAACTTTCTGGAGAAATGCTGTCCAAGTGTTCTGAGAAAGGATTAATGGGAAAAGTGGGGACAATCTCACAGTACAGTCCAACATTTTTTTTTTTTTTCAGAGAGAAGTCCCACATGCATTCAAAGGCCAATATGAAGTAATTTTCCTATTTGGGAAGTGCCACGCCATACGTATCAATGACATGCAGGTTACATGAGAAGATCACTTTAAACCACGTCAGGTTGAACATGGTACAGACAGTATGCACGCACCAGACAATTCATTAGGTACATGTGTCAAATTTAATGTGATTCAACATAACGTGTATGCATGATCATGTTTGCACGTTTTAGTGGTGTTGAACTACTTTGCATCATACCGAGATGCTGTTTGGAATATTTAGCTTGTGTCTCCTCGATAAAAAGACAAAATAGTAGAAACAGCTGCCAGAATGATGCGCTGCAGTTCTACACCACTGCAAAATACAATTTCAATAAATATTATATATGTTAATCAATATGTTTGTTTTTTTGTTTTTTTTACACTGACCTGGAACTTGCTGAAGGCCATAACTGGTGCTTTCCTGTTTAAAGCGATCAGGGTGTACCTTCATGTTTGGGCATAATACATCTGAGGGGAAAAAGACACATGTCAGGATGCAGATCAGGCGATTAGAATAGACAGCCACCTAAAAAAGGTCAGTAATTGCCAAGAGATGCCGTCATACGAGGTCCGACTTAGGTCTGACTATATGAAGCTCTCCCCTTCAGTTCAACATACTTTCTTGGCAAAAAGATGCCACAAGATCTTGCGTGAAAAAAGAAAGAATAGGTCAATGAATCAGTGAGCCTTTCATGTGAATAACAGAGGATAGGTTCCCTCAGATGGGAAAAATAAATAAAATCCATAAATGGGCAAATATTGAACCAAGAATATGCAGAAGGTTACTGAAATGTTTTGAGAAATGCATTTGGTGGGCTGACACGTGAAGTCAAAGAACAGACATTTGTCCCCTGACTCTCTGAGAAAAGGTCGTTTACATGCGGGAGCAGAGGGGTTGTTTTGGGCTAGCCGAGGGGGGCCCACTCGAAAGTCAGTCTTCTATTTCCACACAGCCTTATTTTGCACATTGTGATGACAGAAGGAAAGACAACACTGGAGGAATTCAATGGCCGGTTTGCTATTTGTGTAAAGATGGCAGCTCTCTTACTCAAAAACACAACTTCTGTTAAGCAGAAGTAAACATTAATTTGGCCTGAACACATTACAAGAAGACAAGAGGTCAGTAATTGTTGAACTGTGGTTCCATGACATTAATAACAGTAATTAATATACAAAAGTGAGTTAATGTTTTTGTGAGCTGCCCATTTCTGAAAATGTGTTTGCCGGCAAGCTGTTGTGAATTTTTTGAACACCCTCATGATATTGTCCAGCTATTTTACAATTTTACATTATATTGCTCCCACACTGTGTTTCTCTGCCAATGATTAAGCAGGTATGCTGGCTGAGGATCGGCCATTTTCAAATGGCCTACACAGAAGAACTAATGTGTCAAAGCATAAAGGTATGACGACCTGCAGTGTCAGCAGAGATTAGCATTGGATTTGTGCTCGTTTGGCTCATGTACGGATCCGCTACATTAATTGACAAAGTGTAATTCGGTGCTGCTTGGTGCTGACTAAGAAAGTGAAGATACAGAGTCACTTGTTTGTTGCTAGACACTTAAAAAAAAAAAAAAAGTCAATAAGATTAAGGGGAAGAAAATGCAGACCTTGTATCCTATAAATCACACCAGGATGATGAATGGGGGAGAAAAGAAAAAGTGTTTCATGAGCATGCTTTTGGTAAATTCCAACAAAATCCAACGTGTCATTCATCATTTCAGTGGTAATTTTACTCGCATGTATCTATTTTGGAGAGACGGAAAAAAAGTATTTTCTCAACAGCTTCTTGAAGCGATAATGCAACAGCCCTTTATTGTCTGCGAAGCCCACAACTCCCAGCAGAAATTGCACAACTGTGAGGGCAATGCATGTGCGTCACCGTTTTTTTTTTTTTTTTTTTTAGGAGCGCTGTCGTCGTGCTGCCATGACAATCCGCTCGCTGGACACAAAGAGCAGAGCTACTCCCTGCACTTGTGGCCCTCCAGACTATAATTTAGGGCTCCGGCTGTGAGTTAAAATGGTTGCAATGCAAAAAAAGTCTTACACTATGAAACAGAATATCTCAAACTGATATATATTTTTTTTCATCTGATCAGCGGAAGCTAAATGTTGATGCCCACAACAACCCAGACATCTATGGTGCCAAATTTTTATTGGCGCAACCCTTGTATGCGATTACTGTGGAATTTAACTGTTAAATGTTATTTGGTCAATTCAGTTATGTTCGATTGTGTCTCCACATACTGTCGCATGAAATGAATTTGATTTTTTTTTGCAACTATTGATTAAAAGGTGAAAATAATTGAACGCTGACATCAGGGCGGCCTGCAGTGGACACACTTAAAACAAGGAGAGCTGTAATTTTCCGGGTGAAAATAGCCTGCACTGCTCAACGACTCCACCAGTGATATACTTATAGTCTCACTTGTGGTCATTCAAGAGATTGCGGAAATAAAAACTTGCTTTTAGGAAAGATTTTGCCTCTTGCCGTCTTCTCCTTTTACGAAACGCTGCCAGCCAAGGGGTCAGTTATGCAAGGTTAAAGGGCAGTTCCTTTGAAATGAATAGCCATGCTTTCAAAAAAACAAGTACTGGGTTTTTTTTTCCAGCTGAGCTAAGTGACACCATTCAGTGACATGTCAGAGTGACACCACAGAATCAGATCCAATAGAATTAGTACAGTATTTCCTCTTTGCGGCATAAGAAACAAGGCCTCATTTTCTTTCCTCACGGGGTTATTTTAGGCAGGAATTCTCATGCGTTTGAGTCGAGCACATCCATCATTCCCTGTGGCGCATTTATATGGAGAAAAATAGCAGGGCACCAACCACTTAGGTAAGCTACATACCGGGAAGTCTATAGGGCGACTTACTGTCTGGTGCACTTCCAATTTCTCTTGCATTTTGCACAACACGACGACCAACCAAAAGTATGTGGAACAAACAAAAAGTATGCAGCGGACACACAATTATAGATTGACCACTTGTTGTGAGGTAGAATTCTTTGGTCCCAACCATTTGTGCCCCAAATGAAGACAACTGGCATATGCCAGTCATGGCCTCGAAACTGTCTGAATCATAAAGAGGACTGAATTATATATACTAAATCAATTAAATCACTACTTTGCGTTCCTTCTAAACATATTTATATGGAAAAAGTAGGGCATCAACTATTTAGGTACGTACAGTACCACGAAGACGACAACCTTACCGTCTGACGTGATTCCAGTTTTTCTCCCGCATTATATGATTCAACATACAATAAAACCTACTCCAGAAATTAAAAATATAACTGCCGACGCAACAATATAGACAGCCAGCACACATCTTCGACTATTTAAAGTACCTCTTATGAACCCCACAAAAAGTGCAGATGTTCACGTAAGCTTTTTATCCGGGTAAAATAAAGACCTACTGTGATGACATACACACTGAGGACGTGGCGTCTTAAAAGCGACCATGCCAAGTGAGTAATGACCGACTTACTTTCGCACAGCCTCCTCCTGAGTCGGCCCCTGATCTTATCAATGGCGTTGAAGTCAGTCACGTGGAAGACGTGAGCGTTCTTTGGCTCTGCCGCAATCTCCTCCAGCTCCACTTTCAGGGCCTCACCGATGCCCACCGCAAACATCCTGATGCCTGCCTGGGCGGCCGCACTGGAGGGCTCCAGGACGTAATCCTGACTTCGGCCGTCCGTGAGCAGGATGGCCACCTTCTGGATTCCCCTGGCCGCGGGCCTCGCTCCGTTTTGTTCCAAAAAGATGTTGTTGGTGGTGTAGCTGATAGCATCCCCAGTCATTGTATTCCCCCCCAGGTAGCGTATGTTCCTGGCGGCTTGCTTCACCTCCTCCAGGGTCCTGTATCTCCCCAGGTGGAACTCGGTGGTGGGGCGGTCACTGTAACGAACGACGGCCACTCGGGTCTTGTCTGGGGCTACGTCAAAAGACTCCACCAGGTTGGCCACCCATTGCCTGATCTTCTCAAAATTCTCCTTGCCCACACTGGACGAGGTATCCAGGATGAACGCCAGGTCATAGTGGACATTTTTGCACCCTGACATGAACAAAAGATCCACATGAACATAGACCTTAACTAATTAGAACCTAGCCAAATACACTTACCTGCCCGCTGCGCTTCCACTCTCTGCCCAGAAAGAGTCACAGCCAGGATGACCAAGACCAGCGTGATCCTAAAGCCCAGTCGGAATTCCATCTGAGACATGGTTTGACACGGTTCTCTTGATCTTATTAGCACCATCCAAGTCTCTAATCTGGGGAAACATCAACAGTATGCGCTTCATAACTGACAATTAGGAGTGGGAAATCTAACCTTAAATGAGCAGATGCTGGGCAGTTTTTATTTCTGCAAAGAAACCAAAATGTAACCGTTATTATAAAAGAATGCTTTTGATCATGTTTACTGTCCTGTCTAATGCAAATCAGATGGTTTCCAGTCTAAATTGTCTTCTAATGCAGTGTCCAGTTTGAATTTCTCTGCATCAGCTTTTGAACTTTGGCAATAGATGTCCTCTATTCTCAGGATAATAATACCCATGACCAAAATACAGAAACCTCCCAGAGGAAACTGGCCTCACCAAAGATTGTTGGGAAAACGTGCCAAACTAATTTCATGATGTCCAAACACCATGAGACAGAAAATATGACTTTGCAATTTTTAGACTTACTTCAGTTAGAAATCCACAGAGGTGATTCTGGGTTTTCTTCGTAGCAGGTCTCTGAGGATAACTATTTTGGGCATTGTTGTGGAAAATTATACAGCTGGAGCGTCTTGTGCCAGTGTAGCAATGACACGAAGGTGTCACATCAACACAAAACCCCTGTTTGGCCTTATTGTACACAAGTGGTTGTGATGAGGCGGATGCGTGACTGGTCCTAGCCATAATAAAGTTTCATCACTACTGGCAAAGATGCCTCAAGTCCAACAAAACTAACCTTCTGACCTCTTTGTGCATTTATTCAACTACTTTAAATATTTATGGTCCAACCAATGAATTGTCTCAAGTGTGTTTAATTCCCAAGGCCCCAACACCGCTCTATCATTAGTCTGTGAATATTTCCATTCATCCAGGTCTTTTCATGCTCAGGGCATTGAATCAATCGCAACCGAGCTGTTCTGGTTGTATTAAAAGATTACCATTTCAATAAACTCACTATTATTTGCCTTATTTTGCCTTTGGGGCACTTTTTTGAGCAAGGAATGATATCGCTAACTTGTCGCATGTTAAAATTTCACATTTTGACGCATCCTCTTTGAACGATGAAGTTTGGCCTCAGAGCATTGCAGTCGAATGTCAACAACAAACATGGCTGATGACCTCAATAAGCGCCATAGTCGGTATGCTAAAAGCTAGCGGGCAGTATACTAACAACAAAGCTCATGTTTTTGTTGTGGTCACGTTTGAAAATGTCCCAGTTTTTGGGGAATGTAGCATTGATTGGATGTCAAAAGTGGACTCTGTATGTAGTAGAACCAGGTGATACAGTATACTGTATATACTAGCCAACCAGTGAAGAGCGCCATATTGTTACAGTGAGGACTTTTACAATAAAACATTTGACTCGCAATACATCTTTGGTCGTCAAAAACACAATAGACTTTGGGAGGATATTTTACAAGAAAATTACAATTAAGATGTTGAAGTCATACCATGATTGTGTGACAAATTGGAGGTGGAGTACATTTTGGAGGGGCACCACCTCACCTAGCAGCTTGTGAAGCACAATATTATTTACTCTGCGTAAATGAAAGTCTTATCTGATGGTCCATTAGGCTATTTCTGCCTCTTGGTTTCACTGGCGCTATTCAGTGTTTTGGGCATGTTACAGCAACTAATTGCCACCAATTTGTCTGGGACTGCCGGCCCAAGTAAGTTGATCCAATACTCTCCCCACAGGTCGTATGTGGTCTCGGTTGTCTTCCTTGGAAGCAACCATGCAGTAGGCTAAAGGAATAGTAAAGCTGTTTTATTTCCGTCAACAAGTGACTCTTGCTATGTATTAGGATGTGTGCTTGTTTCCACTTCCTCTTAACAGTTGACTTGGGAATGCAAGTGAAGATGCGTATAACACAAGCATCATGTTTTTCAAAAATTTCCATCAGTGTAACCCAACAGAAAAGACAAACAACGGTATTAAAAAGTAGATGATAAAGTACTGCTCTTATAACCTCTTGACTTGTTTTGAAAAAAAGCTGGTGAAGAAAGTGACTTGTTCTCACCTGCCTTGTTAATCAGCTCCACTGGAGGCGCGAAGGCGACCACTTGCCTGCAGGCCCTTACCGCCCGTATCAGCAGCCCCACAGCATCTTTCTCCAAATTGCACTCAAGTGGCGTAAAATTTGTTGAAATAATCCTGGGTGAAAATCCAGTGTGCAGTTAAAAATGTGAGATGGGTTGAAAGAACCTTGTGGATGGCTGCACAGAGTGGGAGGGAACAGTGCAGTGGTGGTGGGAGTGGTATTGGGTTTCAAGGCGCTGGTGGTGGTGGTGGTGGAGGGGGTGACGGGGTGGCTTCTATAGCGTATGCTTCACTCACACATAAAAAGCAGGGCCAATTATAGATCCAACTTTCAGGATATTTTTGTCCCCCACCCCTCTTCGATTTTTACCCCTTCCTTTCAAGCTGAACAGCCTCTCTTACGTTTTGACCATCTTGCCACCACAAGTGTCCACATTGCCATAGTGGAACCACCCTTTTGGGGCGGCTCCTGTTGGGTTGGGCCGGGCCGCACGCTTCTGGAGCAGGCCTGTGTTTAAGTTGGCCAAATGATTACAGAACAGCATTGCCTGCGACGTGCTGTTAGATGTCGGAACTGGTGCTGTGATCCCATTACGTAAATTCAATGTGTATCCGACACATTTACATGTGCCGGGCCGCAACATCTGTCTTTTTTTTAACTATATTTCTAAGTATAATTATTCTTTTCATTACATTTACCTCTTTAGATTTTTTTTCGTTTGCTACAACATCCTGGGCTGCTGGACAGTTAATCACAGAGCACATTTGAACACAACTATTCACCATCACATTCACAGCTACGGGCAATGAAGAGTCTTTAATAAACACATGGTATCTTTGGGGTGTGGGGCGAAGCACGGGGAGAACATTTAAACTTCACGCAGAAGGGGTCAAGCCACGAATCACACCCAGAACCTTTGAGGTGCTTATCGTGCGTGGGCTGGTGCTACAGCGTTCAATCAACCTACCAGGCATGATTTGGGGATGTGGGAGGAAACCGGAGTACCAGGAGAAAACCCATACAGGCAGCGGGGGAGAACATGCAAACTCCACACAGAAAGGATTCAACCCCGGACCTCTGCAGTGTGAAGTGGACCACCGTCCGGCCTGTTAAATTATCCCTCACAGTAAATGAGGACATAAAGAAAGTATTGAGCCACATAACCACAACCGGCTTAATTTAAGACTCACCTTCTGGCATGGTTTTTGCGGGATGTACAGCCTGATTTCACGGGCGCTGCCATCCTGAAAATGGGAATTAGTTGTCGCACTTTTGAACCAGGAAAAGTGCTGTTTGTAACCAGAAGTGGCAAATTCAGGTCCAGAAATTAAAAACTTTGTCACGGTTTGACTTTAGCCACAGGTGCTTCTACTCAATAGCCGGAAGCACCTGTGGCTAAAGCCAAACATCGTCAATATTGGTGATAAATACTGTAACGTTCACTTATACGAAGTACTAACGTCCCGATTAATCAGGCAAACAAGCTATAACAGTACTTTCAAATCTCACCTGGGATAATTTTGCGGAACGTACAGCCAGCCTGGTTTCACGGGCGCCGCCATCTTGAAAATGAGAATTAGCCTATCCGAGTTGTCGCACTTTTGAATCGGGAAAAGTGCTGGATGTAACCAGAAGTGGCAAATTCAGGTCCAGAAATTAAAAACCTTGTCACCGTTTGACTTTAGCCACACGTGCTTCTTAGCAACAGGTGCTTCTCCTCAAGAGCGAGAAGCACCTGTGGCTAAAGCCAAACAGTGGCACGGATTTTACTTTCTCGACCTCGGTTAGCCTCCTCTGGGTCTAACAATGAATTTCTTCCTCAATGTCAACTCTCGAACTCAACCTTGATTTCGACCAGTTTTCGCGTGGAAGCTTTCTTTTTTTGTGTGCACTTAACATAAAAAGGACAGGGCAAGAGTTGGTAAACCCACAAATACACACCTACAGCCAATTTAGAGTCTTTAATGAACACAACATGCATCTTTTTTTCAAAGTGAGAGGAAGCAAGGGAGAGAATATAGAAACTCCACACAGAAAAGCCCAATTTGAGATTTCAACCCAAGATCTTTGATGTGCTATCCACATTTGACCATGCTGACTTTCATTTGAATATATTTTGCAAAATGCATTCAAAGTACATCAAAGTCATACATGGAACATGACGTTTTCCCTCCAAGGTTGACATTTTGTGCCATGTGTGAATGGACCAAGATTTACTCAATGCAGATACACCCTGAATTGGTTGCCAGCCAATTGCAGAGCACACACTGTACAGACAAACAACCATTCACACTCACTTTTACACAAATGAATAATTACAGTAGTACAGTACCTTGGCCAAAACCCACACAAGCATGAGTAGAACTTCACACAGGAGGACCTGAGCCAAGATTCAAACCCGGAGGAAATTCTCGATTATGACCACAACTGCCGTTTGTATGTCAAACTCAAAAGAAACCAAAATTTGCATATTTTGAATTATTAGTCCAATAAAAATAATTCAGATTCAGATTTTTTTTCAACTTCATTTCTCACCGAATCACACATGAACATCAACTGTAAAAGTCAGACACATTCAGAAAGAAGGATTGTTTAGCCTTGGCAGAGGCCTGCGCTCAAGGGACTGCCATTCTAGTTTGGAAATATCCAAGCTGCAGAAAGTACTCTGATGTCAATGTGTGGTCAAACTGTCACACATACTTCCTGTAATTTTCTGCATCACTGACAGCTTTATGGTACTTTTTGAAAAGACATCCGCCACAATCTTGGGAAATAAATCTCTAGTGGCGCTGATGTGGCACTAAAATGCTCCAAAGCGCATAAGATCAACATTTGAATGTGACAGACAACAAATAACAGAGCCATTCCATGCAGGTCTATTTCCAGCACCTTTGTAGCCAAGGAAAGTGAGAGCGGCCAATGGCAGGCTATGTATAGATTGGCTCAGCGTGAAGAAGAAGGGTTGATGATAATTCCGGGCAGATGCATGTTATGAGCGATGCTGTCCGTCTGGAGGAGCGTCTGGTGCCGGCGTTGAGAGGGCTAAAGAGGTTCACAAGATGGACCGGCGGATGAGAGAAGACCATCTGGCATGCGACTGACCAGCCAGCTTTCATCCTCCCACATCTTCTCTGATATCTTACGTTCAACATGGGAAAAATTGCTGATTTTTTTTCCACCAAGCTTCCAGCCTGGAGGTTCTCGATACAAACATGGATGGGCACTATTTTTTTTTTTTTTTTGTCGTTTTGTGAGGGTGTTGGATGTTGAAGTGAGGTGAAGAGCTTAATTTAGTCAGGCCATAACCTCATCTAATAGGGAAAAATGGCTTTTGTGGCCTGACATCTGTAGGCCTCAGTCCCTATCCTGCGTAAATCGCTAGTAACAAGTAACATGTTCCTCATTTCATCTCTTAAATTTCTTGTGTTTTACATCCAGTTGTTGTACTCCAGGTTGAGTTTGAGATGGTGGCAATATTTTTATTCGATTGGCCGTTCTTCCCACATGGAGATATGCCATGATCCTGTCCTTGAATGAAATCATCATGGTGGCACTTCATGACAATTTCGTATATCCAGTAGGCCTTTCTGTGCAATGCCCAGAATGCATCTGGCCCCTCGAACCTCCAGCTTGCCCTCCTCCACTGCATCGGCCTGATCCTCATCCAGGTGCTGCTCTCTCCTCAGCCTAAGGCGCTTTCCGCTCCCGCCGTCCCGCTGCTGGGCCTTGCCGCGAAGTGAGCACCGCGAGTTAGCAGGAGGCACCGGTTTGCTGCTCAAATGAGCTCGGGTACCTCGGCACTGAACCTCCTCAAGGTTGCCGCTCCTGCTCGCCTCCATGGCCTCCAATCTCGTCAGCTGAGGCCTTGAAGGTCTCATTTGCGGGGGATGAGAAAAGGCCCCTTGAGCTTCTCGCTGGAAACTTTGCAGTTTTTGCCTCCGGCTCTTCACTACTTGATCAGACAGTGGCGCGAACTTCAGCGGCCGTATTGTTGGTCCTCCCCTGACCTTGCTCAGGTGCTCAGGTAAGGGCAATTTCAGAGGCACAGAGTCCAACAGCGCCGAGGGTGCTGTAACCTGTTCCGCTGCCTCTTCCCCATGTGTCGTGGACAAATGGCAGTCAGGTGTTTTTGAATGGGAGACATATTTAGCCGCCAGGCGAAGGTTTTGACCATTCAGACGCAATGCGGTGTTTTTAACTTGGATGGTCGACATTTCTTCCCGTCGGGGAACTTCCTGAACAAAACACACATCATGTGTCAGTCTCAACATGTACATGACCATCAATATTAACAAGCGCTGGACAAAATCAGACTAATTTCTCCATAGACTGGGCTTTCAATGTACGGTAGTTAGAGCCTGACAGGTTTAGAATTTCATTCTATGACTAGAAGTAATTTTCCCAGAGACTCATTTGAAGGAGAATATATCAAACATGACATCTTACATAAATCCGATATACAGTATGACAAACAATACATGAACAACATAAATTATGTTGAGGAATAAATGAATACTGTGTATAAATGTCACAGTGTGACAACATAAAATAATGCTCAAGTGAATAGGTTTAACATCATGCTTTCTAATGAGCCATGATTACTAAAAAAATCAATAAATAAAACTCCGTTAAGAACCCGACAAGATCGTCTTACAACATTTCATCATAACTGATGGATGTCAAGAGCTCATACATAATATTACTTAGCGACCGTCTATTACAAGGGTGAAAACAGAGATACACAGCCAGTTCTTGAAGATACAAAACAAACTTACCGGTGTATCTCCCTTGATCTTTTTTTGAGTCATGTCCTGTTTGTGGAAAAAAGGAAGAATGACCAACCAATTCTGTCACTGCAGCTCAAGTAGATTAAAGCAGCCTTAATGGGATTGCAGAGATTACGCTCACTAAGTAAAACTGGCTTCTAAGCAAAGATCCGAAGCCAAGTAAAGAAATGCCCTACCAACATCTTCACTGGGTTTTTTAGGTCATCATATTCAGTGCATTCATAAGAATGAATTCATTTTTAACACATAGAAGATTCACTCAGTTGAAATGTTGAGTACCAAGTGTACCTGATTTTAAAATAAATTACCTCAATTTGTTGTGCAGCAAATGTTTGACAGGTGATGAAAGTTGCGGACGAGTGACTTTCTCGGACTGAAGTGTCAAGATTTCACAGCCACCTGTAGAAGAACAAGACAAATTCAAGGGCATAGCCGGGTCAAGAATGTACTGTGTGATTGTGTTGTGCCTCTTCTCAGGCTGCTGCCAAGTTAGGCTTCATCACCTTGTGGGTGACACGACGCTTGGACTGGCGCGCTCATTTGAAGGTACTTTATTGTTCTCCATCCTGGACCTGAAAACAAAAACTGACATTTTCCCATCCGGCAGACAATTGCAATGTGTCGTGACGACCACCTGAAATGACCAAAGAACATCCAAGTGGATGCAGCGGCTCCAATGTTGGGAGACTCATGGCAGAGTGGAAACCTGACGCCGCCGGGTGAGGTTGAACTGGAAAACGTGCTTGAGGAGCCTCTGACCGGAAGCGGGCCAAGCTCCTGGAACTCACATGAACGCCCGTTCTGCACAACGCCAAAAACAAGAAACAAAGAGTCACCCTGGAGTCTGCCCCCCTAGCAAAAAAAAAAAAAAAAAAATGGGGGGAGGGGGAGCTTCGCTGGTGACGTCTCTCACGTCAGTCCATATTCATCTGCTTTTTGAAGTCACACCTGAACAAAATCAGATTGAAGCAAATCAGTAGCTTGGTTAGCACATCAACATTGAAGACCTGCAATTTTTTTTTTTTGTCCAACTAACCCAGCAGGTGCAGGATCTTTGTAGCGTGTTCGTCCCGGAAGCTGGCCCTGCATACAAAAAAATGTTCTTTTCAAATTTCAAATTCTTGGGAGTTTGTAGCCGACGTCAGAGTCGAACAAAATTGTCAAGGTAAGTCGTTTTTCGACGAAAAAAACGACCATGTATAGTAAGACGTTTTTCGACGAAAAAAACGACCATGTATAGTGAGGCGTTTTTAGCCGAAAAAACGACCATGTATAGTAAGGCGTTTCTAGCCCAAAAAAACGACCATGTATAGTAAGGCGTTTTTCGACGAAAAAAACGACCATGTATAGTAAGACGTTTTTCGACGAAAAAAACGACCATGTATAGTGAGGCGTTTTTAGCCGAAAAAACGACCATGTATAGTAAGGCGTTTCTAGCCCAAAAAAACGACCATGTTGGAGTCTGCCCCCCTAGCAAAAAAAAAAAAAAAAAAAAAATGGGGGGAGGGGGAGCTTCGCTGGTGACGTCTCTCACGTCAGTCCATATTCATCTGCTTTTTGAAGTCACACCTGAACAAAATCAGATTGAAGCAAATCAGTAGCTTGGTTAGCACATCAACATTGAAGACCTGCAATTTTTTTTTTTTGTCCAACTAACCCAGCAGGTGCAGGATCTTTGTAGCGTGTTCGTCCCGGAAGCTGGCCCTGCATACAAAAAAATGTTCTTTTCAAATTTCAAATTCTTGGGAGTTTGTAGCCGACGTCAGAGTCGAACAAAATTGTCAAGGTAAGTGTGGAAAAGTCGGGAATCAGGTACTTGAAGAAACGGCGTGGGGTTGGTCAGGTTTTCCGGAGAGCTGCAGCACCACCTGGTGGACATGAGTGAGCACAAGAAAAACCTGCGACTCACAAGAAAGCGTATCGGAGTTTAAAGTGTCGACTTGTTCCTTCCCTGTTGGCTTTGCTTCTTGCCCCAAATGACGCAGAGGAAGTCAGCCACTTTAGGGTACACTTCATGACGATGCAGGCTGCCTGTTAACTTTGAAGAGGCTGTTTCAGGCCAGTTTTAAGATTAGCCTGTGGACAGAAATAGGACAATTAACATGCATGCATATGCAAACGCCCTCTACTGTGTTTCATTGAGATGCATGCAGAGGGTTTGCGATTTACCTCCTCTTGTTCACGCGCTGGATTGGAATTTTAAGAGATTGGACGAAAGAGTACCATTAGTTTGGAGTTATTGCTCACCGTACCGGACGCAAACTATTTAACCATTCTGCTATTTGTCCGGAAAACTCGCCCAAAAAAATATGTATTGGGATTTAAGAAGAGAACCAAGAACTTCGAAAATGTTCTTTCGGTGGAGCGTCAGGTCCAGCGACTATCCCCGAATTGCAGCTGCATGACTGCTGGCACCTCCAGCCCGCCTCACCCGACATTCATTTCGTTGTAAGCAGATGACCATTCAAATTCAGCAGCACACCAAGTTGAGATGTGGGGCTTATTGTCTCTTTTGAGTTTGTTCTTGCAGGCTTCATTTTGCCACCAGAGGGCAGTATTCAGCCAATGAGGTTATTTGATATCATTACGAGACATGACAAGAGAAGAAGGTTCTATTTTGCACTTCAACTTTATTCAGCAAATAAATAAACAAACGAGGATGCAACGCTGCAGTTATTTTCTTCCACCGACAGAAACTTGATGAATGTAGATGGACGCTTCCTATAAGGTCAACGCAACACAACACAATCCACACTGCTTCTCATCTCACAAAAATCCTTCTTCTGTCCTTCGAGAAGGTCCTACGACAGAGAACAGTCCTCCAGACCGCAGGAGTTGCCCACCTTTAAGTTACACCGGGCAACCTGGGAGGAGGGGGGTCAAAAACAGACTTCACGCAAGAACGAGGAACTTGGAGGACCATTCATTGTGTGTTTGGAAATACTGTCTTACAAACTATAATTTAGATGTTTGACTAACTAACCAACCAAACCAATAAGAAGTACACTCCAAACGTCATCCTATGGGATCCACATACTTAATGTGTAAAGGGTTAAAGTGCACCAGGTATTAGACGCAATATTAATTTTGATGAAATGCACTGATTAGATTCTCTCCTGTTTCATTTCTTCTGGAATCTCATTCTAATCAAAGTGTGATAATTATGAAGAACATCCACCAGGCTGGCAGCATTGCGCAACTCAATATGAAATCCATTTACACACGTTGCCGTTTGGACGCGGCGTTGCCTGCAGAAAGTGTCGGCCCACCCGACCTCGACAATCTCAGTCGCTGGTTTTAATTTTAGCTCCATTCCTCCCTCATCAGGCTCATTTATTGAATTTGGGAAGCGGACTGTCGCTGGCTTTCCATAGTGGATGGGCTCCTGGCAAACAAGCTGTTGAGCTCCCCGACAGACATCAATATTTCATAAAAATCCTGTACTGCTACTAAACAAGAAGTGGCCAAAGAAAACTCTGTGTTATGTTAGCCCCTGCTTATTGCGAAACTCCATCACGTTTCAAACGCAACTTGGCTCCACTTATGCGGTCGTTTTCGACGCCAAATTACAGCGCGAGGAAGTCCCAAACGCCCCTCTCCTCGTGTTCTTATTGTGCCGCCCTCTGGCCGCCTGACGTACAGTGTAATTACACTCGTTTGGGCCAATGCTCATTTCACCACCTACTGAACACGCAGCTGCGCGGGGCCAGCGGATAAAGCAACAAAAAGCTGCCGTTGGGCATTTTCGACCTGAACAGTAGGGAAATTGTTTTTCCCACAACCACATCACTAACACCATTTGGTTTTTCGCCATAAGAAACAGCAAAGTGACCGTTCACTACAAAACCGGAACCGCTGAACACCGAGCTCGCCGCCTTAGCTTACCCGGATAGTTGTTAGCACGAGATTAACATCTTGGTTCCCCGCTAACATCATGCCATTATTTCAACAAGTACGCCGGTGCCTTGACGTTGGAGTTTAATTTGCTCGGCAATAAGTTCAGAAGTGAATTTAGACATTTCCAAATCAATTTAGCCAACTGAAATGAAATTACACTAACGAGGTGAAAAGTGGCAGCCATCTTTGGGGAATTTTCTTTGAAAAAAAAAATTATAATGAGCACTTCAAACACTTAAAATCCTCAAGAACAAATACATTCAAGTCCAAAAAGTTCATTGCCAATTTATTTTGACATATAAACTTGGTAAACTCCTCATAATTTTGGCCTTTAGGAGGTTATCGGTGAATATTTCTTGCTGTATCTGTAGCAGAAAAGGTGAAAGGCTCCAGGAAACATCTTGATTCACTCCAAGTGGAAGCCAATATGTGGACCAGGTTTTCAACACAAATGTATTCCCTAAAAAGGGCATTTCCCCTCAACACAAAAATAGCTTCATATCTTTGTAAACTACATTAGCAACATTTTTAGTGTTTAGTTACAATTCGTTGGTTAGTTAGTTCGCTAGTTTTTTCCTGAGTTACTTTAAAGACCTGAAACTGATCATAACCTATACTTAGAAAAAACACAAAATTCAACAGACTTGTGTTCCGGGTGGTCCTTCCATCCATTAATTTTCCATATCACGTTTCTTCATTAGGCTCAGAGGTGAGCTGGAGCCTGTCACAGCTGACTGTGGGTGAGTGTCAAACTACACCCTGGACTGGTCGCCAGCCAATCACAGGGCACATTATTGACAAAGCATTCACACATGCGGGCAATTTAGAACCTTCATTCAAGCTATCATGCATGTTTTTGAAATGTCAGAGGAAACTATTTTAGCTCAGGAAGAACATGCAAATTCCATAAGATGTCCAGAAATGAACATGAGAATATTTTGACTTTGAAGCAGACGTGCTAACCACTTTTCGCCGCGCTACCTAGTAAAAGCTCAATTCCCAAAATTAAAACCGCACGAGTCTCCATTGTAGCAGCCATAATAGAAGACAACAGAAGGCTTTCAAAAGCTCAGCATTTGTTTGTTTTATTATTAAAGTGTGCTATGGCTTCACCCAGCTGCGCCACGCCACCCAGTGAGTCACCCGCACCGAATCATGCACACACCCTTGAAAAGAACAAATGAAAAAAAGTGCGAAGGGAAAAGTAAACTTTCAAATTCGTTCGTTTACCCTCGGCCTTCTCTTCTGCCGCTGTTGACTTGAGGCATCGCCGTGTAACTGCGAACAAGACTCCTGTTATCGGGGCCACGGTACACATGATTTGTTCAATCACAAAGAGGATGTAAAAAAAACAACCCTGGATAACGGTGCACATTGAAGGCGCTGCTAACAGAGGAATGGACAATGCCGCCACATGCAAACAAACACAGTTTTTCGCAGCTTTGCAATGTTTAGGATGGAAACAGAGCGAGCCTTATGCCAGCAATGGTGTGTGTGCGTGCGCGCCATCTGCCGAGGGCCATAAGTGTAAATATATGTGGCGTGGGCCTGCAGCAGGCAAATCAGAGTCATATGTGGTGGATAGGGATTGGGCGAGGGAGGGCTTGGTTAATCGATGACATTTAGGATCTCATGAAATATCAAAAACCTGCGTCTAAATAAGCCATTTCATCCGTAATTTGGGTGTTTTTTTTTTTATGATTTGTACGAAAACTGAAGTAAACAAAATGAGGAATTGCGCCATGCATCGGTGCTAAATAATGACGCTAACCACGGTTAACTGTGACGCTGCTGCAAACTAACAACGTGACTAACCACCTTTTTAACAATTGACTTTGAATGCTGGGTTAGATAACGGCGAATTAGGAATTCAAGCGGCGGTTAGGGATTAACCGGTGGTTAAAACAACTGAGAATTGAAAAACCGGTTGTGAAATGAAAACAATGTTTGAAGATAGCGATAAGCATGTGAACGATAAACGGTTAACTTGAGAGCTTTGCGGCGGCTCTGCAGAAGTATTATGAAATGATTATTACAAATCAGTCTTGGTTGGAATGAAATTTAATGTCATCGGTTAGAAGTGTTTCTTCAAGGCACGTATATACGCAATTGTGTAAAAAATACATATGCCTCTCTTTTTGTCGTATTTATTCCAAAGCTTGATACAAACATATAAGCCGGTCATGTTCCCATAACGAAACAATGTTTATCTCACACACCATTGCCTTGCCTGCGTAAATTTGTCCTGACCCAATCAAGATTTAATCCAAAATAGAGTGATGGTGCTGCTCTTCTCCCATTTGAGGAGACAAGGCAAGATGGACATGGGTTTGAACTAATAAATATGGTTTTCCATTGGCGATAACATAATCGAGGAACGGGGAAAAGAGCTCTTAGTCTTGTGCGGCTTATGAAAAGCTAAACTTGGTAAACAAACAAAATGCAGTTAAAATGCTTTCACCATGCGTTCAGAGACCAGCTGTGAGAGAGAGAGAGAGAGAAAAGGCAGATTGGGTTTTTTAAAACAGGCCGGAATGGTCTCAGATATATACAAAGGAGACCCGGCCTGGCGAGATGATGCACCTCAGTAGTCTTTCTTGTAAAATGTCTCAGAATATTTTTAGGAGGACGGAGGTATGTACATTTTGTGTCATTTTTAAAAAGAGGCAAAGCAAAACAACAAAAGCAAGGCGATTGCTTCAAACCTGAGAGCAAACATCGTTGGTGAGTTTGACCAGGTGGGACCTTAGAATGCACGGAAGGAAAGCAGAATTCTTTTCAACACAAACTGTGAAACGAAACATAAACGTATGGCCTGATAAGTACGCATTTAATCCAGATATCGTAACAAAAACCCAAAGGATCATGCTGATGTTGATGACTTTAGAAAACATTTCTCCCTTCCAAACCCGATTTTGTGGGTAATTTAATTTGTAGAATATTCTTAAATTATCCCTCCATTACCTGAACCGGGTATCCCCACGAGGTTGCGATTTAAAAAACAAAACAAAACATTTGTTTGGGGGAAATCAGATATTGGTGTTCAGTCCTCTTTTTAGTGGGTAAAAATCAATGCTCTGTAGGGGTTTATGTCTGGAGGAGTTTAGTTGATGTCAGTTGGTCACAGGCTTGATGCAATTTGTGTTTAACACACAGGTGGAAATACCCCAAAGAAGAAGCCGAGCCCCTCGTTGACTCTTTGGATGCCAGGCCCCAATATTTCCAGTCAACAGCAAAAATGAAAAGAAAATGACAACACTTTTGGAGGCGCTGTGTGACGGTGGTATGATTTGTTGCTCATCTAAATTGGAGCTCTCTCGAGTGTTATTTTGTGATGTTAAAATATGTTCCAAACATTTCACAATGTTTTTATTTTGTATTTATTAAATTAGCAAATGTTTGAGTTCTACTTTACAGGGATTGGCTTGTTGGAGGGGATCTCATCATCTAAGTTGTGCATTAGATTCTGATGTAGCCTGTAGATCTTGTCTCATGCGCGTGTTGTGATGGCAAACCCCGAGATGAGTCTATCGCAAAAAAAAAAAAAAAAAAAGGTTATTTCATACTTTATTTAAATCTTGACATTTAATTAAAAAAAAAAATCTGCAATCGCTATTTCTGCCACTTTTGCAGAGGAGCCATCATGACAAGATCACTTGACATTGATGAATTCAATAACGAATCCTGGGAAAAACCGAGCAAGTGCCACAAAAGCCTCCAATGAAAGAGTTTGTGTTCGTGTCGTTCGAGCTCGGCTCGGCTGGCCAGATATGATCTTTAACGCTCCACGAAAGGAGAATATACGGAGGGTGATATTAGTAACAGCAGCATGATCTTTTGGATTCCAAACAAAGCTGCTAACAACAAACAAAAAGGAATTTCACAAAAAATATACCGGGCCAATACACATGCTAACATTAGCGACGATGTTTGTGTGATGGCTTGTAGAAAAATCATCCTTTGTATGTACGTGACGGGTTCTTCAAGTTACGGTGAAACTAGTGTCCTCCCTTATGAAAAATAGCATTTCCCCCCCAAGTGTGTGTCATTTGGTAGGAAACCAAAGTTTTTAGAGAAGCGCTTTCTAGAGTGCATCGGGAAGGTCTATCAAGCGTTGGTGTGGAGTAATCCCTTGAAAAAAATAGACATCCATGCTTCATGCTTCCCATCCCATCAGTGTTCTCCACCAGGTGCAAAAACAAAAAAAAAAAAATCAAAAAGGAAAGAAAACGGGGAAAGTGCTTGTGATGAGGTTTGGTGAGGGCGGGCTAGACTAGATGGACTTTCTCCTCCTCATGAGCTGGAGCTTCTCCGTGAAGCTGTGGAGGCCCGGCGACACTGAGCTGTTGGGTGACGGGTAGAAGCTGTTTTTCAGCGTGCTGGGTGAGATTTCCTCAATCTTGTAGGAGATGGAGTGATAGTAGTGGCCCGGGTTCAGCTGTGAGCCCAGCGAGTTCTGGTGGGAGAAGGCACATCCCAGCCCTCCCATCAGCCCCCTGGTGGTAGGCAGGTCGTGCGTGTGGTAGTGCATGCAGGAGCACACCGAGTGCAAGTCACTCATCTCGTCGCGATGGCTCTCGCGCCCCCCCCTCCGCTGCCGCCCTCGCTGCAGCGACTCATCCTGAATGTGGATGATCATGCTGTTGCGGTTCCCCGCCAGCGACGCCCGCTCCTCGGCGTCCCGCCGCTCGTCCTCGCTGTTCATCGTCAGGAAGCGCAGCACCACCAGGTTCAGGAAGGCCCCGATGACCGTGAGGCCCACCAGGATGTACATGAAGCTGAAGGCCACATAGAGGGGCTTCTTCTGAAGGGCCCTGTTCTTCTGCAGGGCCACAAAGTCCCCGAACCCTATGGTGGTCAACGTGATGAAGCAGTAGTAGTACGACTGAAAAAAACTCCAGTCCTCGTAGTGCGAGAAGGCGGCGGCGCCGATGCACAGCGTGCCGATGCAGGAGAAGAAGCCCACCGTCACCATGTTCTCCATGGAGACGTCGGTGATGCTCATACCGCAGCACTTCTTGATGCGCTTCAACAGGTACTTGACAAACGTGTTCATCCTCTCGCCAAGACTCTGGAACATCACCAGAGTCAAGGGGATGCCCAGGACGGCGTAGAACATGCAGAAGGCCTTCCCAGCGTCGGTCCCTGGCGCCGCGTGACCGTAGCCTGACGGGAGAAGAAATAAGTGCATGAGGTGGAAGTTTTTGTTTACAGTGCAGGCTGCCAAAAAAAAACAGAGATGCAACTGGCAGACGCCACAGCGGTTGTGCAGGGCGCGGGGGGGTTGGTTATCCAATTAGTTTGGGGAGAAGTAGATGAGTTTGGAAGAGGGAAGGCCTAATGCTGAGCCAGTGACGCTTTTAGCTGATGAAACTTAAGGTGCTGACTCACAAACGTTATAGGCCTCTCTCATATCGCAAATGTACACTTTTAAAAAGTCTATTATGGGGAACATCAGCTGCCGCATAAGAGGGGGGTTGCGCCATGGAGCTGGTTACCGCTATTAGGAGAATAATAGAGTTCAGAAAAAGTGCTGCCAAACAACAGCCCTGTCGTGGCAATTCAAAGTAGTTTGTTATTATTTTGCATGCCTTGAATCGACTCGATAACCCCACACAGTACAGTATCGCTTCAAAGCGCTTGCGTTTTAAACGGCTCGTGCGCTCGCGACGACTCAATGATGCGTCGTCGTCTTGGGAACGCTCGTATTTGTCGTGCCGTGCGCAGGTGCTTTTGTGCTCTGCGTGTGTGCACAGGTGACGCTTGTGTTTGTGCAGAGCCACAAAAACACACGCATGCACAGGATTGCTTTTAAAATGAAATTGGAAAAGACAGCGAGTAAAGACAAATAATTGTGACATCATCCGCGCCGGTCACTCACAAATGTTACATCAGACATTGATGTGAAGATTAACTGGAGAAATATGACATGCCCAATGCATCCGCCACATGCACAAATCTGCAGGTTTTATTTTTTACTGTTATTATTTTGTTAGTTGACTAATTACCAACAGTGTTTGCGATTAGTCGACTAATCATATGATATCGTCAGCCCCCTAAAATAACTGCCTTACATCTCCCCCCCCAGAAAACATGAAAAAAATTAACCACATTCCGAGATGTATTAATAATTTCATTTCAGGGGTATAAACGAATGATCTGTTGAATTGCGGATGTACCCGATGTTGAGGCATTTAAAACAAAAATCTAAAAACAAAGATAATTATGCTGATAGTACGTACATAGTACACAAGTGTGCGAAGCGCTGAAAATGTCATTTTTGGTGTGAAGATCATATGAACGTTCACATTACAGCTCTACAGCTATAAGTAGCTCTTGATGGTATTTTTTAATTTTTTTTTTCATAAAAGCTTTAACAGTTATGGTGTCCTTTTCATTCCTACTGCTAGGAGTAGGCGTGGCCTTTCCATTGACATCACGGCTGGCCTGGGTCAACGCTACTGCGGATGTGCGTCAACTCAAGCACAGAAAATGCTGACAGGGCGGCGGGAGCCGCAGAGTCTGTTTTGAGGGGAGAAATAGAACTGCAGAAATAATACCGACCAGTCGACGATTTCAATGAATTGTCGACGCTTTTGGTCGTCGACTTCTGTTCTGTGCTTCAGGGCTCAAGAAAAAAAAAGGCTGCAGTAGATCGCGCAATCAACTGACCAAGTGCATCATGCAAGGTTCGGTGTCCCGCGGGTCAGAAACGGAGCACCTGCAATGTTGGACACTCGCAAGACCACATGCACACTGCTCTGCTCCAACACTGCATGACTCAACTTTTTGTTTGGCTGCTTTGCACTTGACTTATTTGGAGCGTCTGCCCACACCGACACCTGTATGCATGCTTATGTCTGTGCACGACGGCCACGGCGGCACTGGACTTTTGAGTCATTGATGCTCAAATTGAACTGACACGGCATGAAAGGGCCGAATTCCAGTCTGATGTAGCTCCACGACAATATGCTACGTTTTTCAATTATCTCAACGTGCAAATCGCAACGGCCTAATGAATACGTCAACAGGGAAAGGTAGATTTCATAGCGGTGAGAAGACAAATGACAATACGCGTTCAGCTCTTTAACAACCTGACAGTGTGTAGTTAGAAGGTGACTGCGTATTACACATGCAATCAATCATGACTACGGTAATTCAACAGTGCGCAATTTTTTGTGGCAATCCTTTATCACTCATCCGTCTTTGTCTAGGATGGTACCACGGACTGAAAACACTTGACATCCCGCCCTCCAGGAACGAGGAAGCGCTGTCGTCTGCGCCCAGGCAAACAAATGCAAGAGTTTACAATTTTCTTGTTTCTCTTTTGTTAACAGTTCCGCTCCACTGAGAGCCATTCTTGGTCAATTTGCAGTCGTTCCAAATGAACAGTTGGCCTTAAAAAAAAAAAAGGGGGAAAAAATGTCAACTAAATGAAGTACAGCAGTCACATGAGTCCTCAGCCTGAATGGTCGTTTAAGATTAAAATAACTTCCATTCCTGGGCGATGTCTGGTTAGGTTATTTCCTGACCCACGAAGGAGTAGCTCACAAACACCTCGATTAGACCAAACAATTGTTCGAGTCACGTTGGTGAAAATCAGAATGAGTGAGCCAATAAATCATTCAATCAAAATACAGTAGGGTCACTCCTGGATAATGAAGATGTTTTCGCCCAGGAGGACAGCCAGCCCTCTTCAAGTGAGTGAGCAAGACTTGACTACTGAGGAAGCGGCCCAAAAGTATTTTTCTTTTCCCAAACAAACTAGGCCCGGCATCTCCATGTATGTGGACCAATATGTTTGCTGTATGACGAGTATTTCTTCTATAAATCAGGCTGAGAGAACATCCACTTAACGCAAACCCACCTACAATGGTCAACTGGCATCCCAGCGGGCAAAGCAAACCAACTTTATGGAGGCTTTTCGGTCACCTCTTTAAAAACTCATCAGCTCAAAACAGCTCACATCCAGGTGTTAAAAAAAAAAAAAAATCAGCCGTGAAACCAGCCTGGGAGCGGTGTTAACTTTGCTTTAATGGTGATGCTTTTGATTTTTATGGAGATAATTGGGCTCCAGGGGGGTCATAGTAGCATGGCATTTGATGGCTGAAGGGGGGCGGCGCACACCTATTGATGCAGAGAAGCGTTTTAAATCTCAGTCGCCGAAGGCTAGAAAAGGCGAGAACGGGGCAAATCGGTTCTGCTTTCAGAACCCAAAAAAAAAAAATGATGACATTGCTGGCAGTTTATCAATTACTTGACATAAGTGAGAATTTGAGGAACATGTGAGCATCCCGAAGAAAGCCTTCTGATGCAACGATATGCATTAGAGTACATTTTTGGGAAAACATTCATGTTTCATTGAAGTCATACCCCAATTGGCTTTTTTTTTTTGTTTGTTTTCGTTGGTCACTCAATTGTGTCCTGCATTATTTATAATATAATCAAGGCTGGCACTCATTAGTACCCACACGAGCCTGGCCATTAACGCTACAAGTGTGGAGCATTTGCTTAAACCAGGCCCTTTTCCTTGTTTGATCGGCGGGTTAATCTGCCTCCAACATTCTCAGGTAGCCCGGAGGTGTTCGCTGCTACGGGCGTTGACATTTTAATGAAGGTCAAGAGGAGCGCTGTGGAGAGAAGCCGTCAGGCGAGTTAAGGTGGTGTGGCACTCAACTGTCAGGGAATTTGCCCAGAATTCATTTTTTTGTTGTTGTTTGACTTGTCTGGGTGACATGAAATGTACATCCTCACTCTCGGCATGTTTCTTAGTTGGATCCGCTCATGTATTGGAGGTACAAGCCCTTAAAGGCTTTAGCACAAGCCCTACCGAAGGATACACAATAGAAACGTATTTAAAGATGAACGTAAAGTTTTATATATAAAAAAAAATAAAAAGCAATAATCCTGTAATATTCTATCCGTCGTTAAAACAGGAACAAAAATTCAAAGTAACATCAACGTGATTTCCCTTTTGACACGAATTCAAATAAATAGCAGCTGAACAGAACAAAACACGATCGCTGTCGTGAATCTAAACCAAATATATCGAGAGGGGTTTGAGAAAATCTTTTCGTAAAATAAAGTGTTGCCATGCTAACGAGGCCCTAACGGTATATTGTCAATGACGCACACAGCCAAGTTATATTTGTGATCACTGCGTGTTTTTCTTTCATGAACAGAGGGTGCCATATCAGTTTTGTCCACGGGTGAAAATGAACCGAGTACACCTGGGCTCTACCGTACACTCGCCAACCACAATATTAGGTAAGAAAATTCGGACTTTCCAAAGACGACAGACAGTACTTGGTTTTGATTGACATTGTCCTTTGACAATATGTTTATGATTGTGTTTGTGGTGGACTGCACCACATGATACGGAGAGATTCTATGAAATGTATTTAGCTGCATGAGAAATACAAGTGTGATGCAGTATGTGTTTCGACCCTTAGAGATCTCAGGTATGAGATTCAAGCACCCCGCGGAAGAATGCTAATACCGATGCACGCCGCCTGCATTCAGATGTTCGCATTTCACGTTATCCAGCCAAGTTAGACGAGGCTCCGGTAGTTATTGTAAAAGGAAGCGTCGGGGAGCATGCACCAGTAATTACCGGCGAAATGAATGGGAATGAATTCCCTTCGTGCTATGGATCTGTCTTTGTTGGCCTCTACGGAAAAAAGCAGAGACGTCCAAAGTAGAAGTCATTCATTCTAGAAAAATAACATGCTTAATTGACCTTTTTTTTTTTTTTTTTTTCGAAGACTACATTTAAAAATTCATGTTCAACGATGAAAATGATATTTTACCATTAAATATCCGTTGGTGAAAGAGACATTTCTGACACCGTGTTGGTGTCGCAAACATAAATGATTGAAGGATTCAGTAGGAAGAAAAAAGAAAAAAAGAAGGCCCGCAGCTATAAACACGAGGAGGCAACAGATGCATGTGGCGACACGCGCGCACGCAGCCCGCCGCCAAACAATGCGAGGAGCTGTCACGACGACGCACACATCCTTGCCCGGCGTTTGCCGCGTGACAGCGACAGCTTGTCACTTTCGAAAATGCGATTGGGCGTCTTGGCAGAAGGCTGCCGGTGACCACCGTGACCCACATAGTCCAAAGGTCCCCGCACCCCGTCGCCAAGCCGCAACTGCACACTTATAGTCCGCCAAGTCTGCGCTTGGATCTCTGACAAATCAAGCTAAGTTGAAATGAAATCGTACGGCGGTACGACAGGCTTGCAACTCGCTTGATGTGTTCACCAAATTGATTTCCCCGATTGAAATGGCATACCCGCGGCAGAAAGAGAACAATATGGCGCTGGAAGAAACTCAAGGCATTTCTATTCATTTCAATGGGGAAAAAATGATTTGAGATCCAAATGTTTTGAGTCAAGAGATTGGTCACGGATCGAATGAAACTCGTAAGTCAAGGTATCACTCGAATAATTAACAATGAGTCATCAGGCAATTTATCTGAACTCATTTTAGAGCCACTCCAATTCTTTTTTTTCCCCCGTCCTCCCTAGCAACACTGCAGGCCAAAGATAAAAACACCGCGGGGGAAGGGGGTGACTTTTAGTTGGAGGAAATTGCTCCATGTACAACACTTTGTATGCAGCGATGGCTGTTTGAAAGTGCTCTATAAATACAGTTGAGTTGAGTTGAGAAATGACTCACGCAAACTTCATTGTCAACTATAATTTCACATTTTCATTTGACATCGACCGACTTCCTTTTTAACGGGCACACTTTGAAATGTTTCCCGTCCTCACTGATGTCAGCTTGTGAGGCAGTGACCACTGCAGCCTCCCCACCGATTAAGCCCATCGTCGTCACCTGTTAGCATTTAATGCACAGCGTACGAATGACGTGACATCACCCGCTTGCACCAGTCTAATTTGGATCGGCACCAATTTGTATAATTTCATCCATCCTAACTCAGGGTGAACACAAACCTTAATTACTCACACTGGGGGTTCAGGAGTTGGTATAGTAAGATTGATATCATTAAAAAAAAAAAAGTACCGGTAATTGTATAGATAAATAAGTGGATTATCCTGTACTACATGTTTTTCCGTCATTTATGTCTGCCGCGTCGAGTAAAACCGGAAAAGTGTTTGCCTCATCCGTAACCCGCAAGCAACTGAGTTTTAATGTTCCCAACAAAGATTTCAAACCATGCCGATGCAGCTCACTCTCCTGCGTCCCCGGCGTCACCCTTCGCCCGCACTATAGGCTCCCGCACCTAATGAAGCGTGTCGGCCTGTGTCAGGAATTACGGCCAAGCGAGCGCTGCTAAGCAACAGGCGCTAGGCCGTTCCCGCTCTGAAATCACTTCCTCTGAGAAAGTGACACCACTTGGCCTGATGTGATCTTGCCCCGTCGGAGCAGTCACACTCAGAACAGCTTTCACCTCGAAAACTCGACACTTTTTTTCCCCCCCAAATGTAATTCACCGAACCTAAACCATTCACACAACAGGAAAAAAAAAAAGGAAAAAGGTGTAATATGCAGACCAGGCCAGTAGTTGGCGATGTCAGAGTAGACACCAACTTGTGTACCGATTTCATGACTTTGAAAGAACAAGAATAAATCAAAATTTCCCTTAACTTTTTTTCTAACATACTATTTTCAGGAAAATTACTAATTCGTTCTTGCAATGAATGCTGTGACTTCATTCCCAGATCGTTTTCAAACTTTTTTTTTCTTTCTTTATTGAACAATTCAATTCTCAAACTGATAACAATGACGGGAAGAACAAAGCATGTACCACATGTAGAGTCTTTAAATATAAAACATACACGACCTGCCTAACCAAATACCCCTTTGTCAGACGGCATGAATAATGACAAAAGCAAAAGCAAAAAAAAAAAAAAGTGCACGCGGAGCTCATCTCGCAGGTTTACAACCTGTGTGGGTCAACGCTCGTGCCAGTTTCTGTGCATTTGTTTTTCACCCTGAAGGAGTGCCGCATTTAGCAACAGAGACACTACTCGTGGCTTTTCCAAAAGAAATAAATAAATTGCAATTCGGAGCGAGCGGACCACACACTGTTCACGAGCCGCCAACGCACATTTTCATGCTGCTGTTGTGTGCTGATAACTCAGAGCTACACACACACACACACACAGGCACACACACTCCCACGGAATCAAGTGCTTGTGAGAAGACTGCGTGGGAGCGCATTACAGCGCAAGGGCTTCATGGGCAAGATAATTGTCAGCGTCCAGCAGGAGAGAATTAGCAGCAGGTGGTCCGGTGGAGTCATGCGGGTCACATAATCATCACTGATATCATGCACAGTGTTCCCCCGAC
>NW_017805495.1:411725-416939 GCF_001891065.2 Hippocampus comes | reverse complement strand
GGGGGGGGGGGGGGGGGGGGGGGGGGGGGTTGGGACTGCGCCCTTCCCTGTACTTTAAATGCCGAAAGACGCCATAAAATGGTCGGAAAGGATTCGTTTTGTCTAATTGAAGCTCCTCAACTCACTTCATTGTTTGCTGGCACTCAGATGCCACTGGATAGCACCAAAGCAACATCGTGGTAGCACCACATGAATCCAGCAATCCATTTTCGATCGCACTTCTTGTCCTCAGACTTGCGGGTGAGCAGAAGCCAATCCCAGCTGATTTTGGGCGAGGCAGGATAGATACACCTAGAACTGGTCGCCGGTCAATCGCAGGCCACACATCGAAAAACAAACCAGTCACATCTCCTCCAATTTAGTGCCGAGTGAGCCACTAAGATCTGCGTTAAAAAAAAAAAAAAGATGTCTTTCTGCGATACTCGGTTTGTTGTTAGCTACACAAAATAAACATGGCTCATATCTAGGACAGGCTCTCAGACTGCACGTGTTGCAAAAAAGTGAGCAGATGATATCCAACATACAGAGCACATATTTCCAAATCCAACATTGGACCACGTTGGATTATCAGCATTTCTTCGTCCAACTCTACAATAGCTAATGTGGAGTTTATGGATATTAATTATCCAATGAAAACAACAGCATGACGTGCGGGTACTGAGGACAGAGATAATCACAGATAACGTACGGTCAGGAAGTTAGCGATGAATTCCCTTTGTTCGAACCTTCACGAATATATTTTCTCTACGATGCAGACGCGGGACGTTTCGAAAAAGAGAAATGACAACAAGCCGCGACATGAACAACGAAATGCAGCAGCACGCTGAAAAACGAAAATTGAACCAAGATTATAAATATTTCAAAGCAAAGCATGTCTGCCGAGATATTTCTTCTTGCCAGCCAGTTTGTGTATCGGAACGTTTCGCTTCTTTTCTTAAAAACTTGACGTAAGGCATTCAAACTCATTATTGACATTGTACTATTTGTCATGGCTACGTTGAAGCTAAAAAATGACAACTATCATCGTCTTAAAAGGTAATATGAAATACAATAGTATTCCGAAACCGGCGTTTGTTTTAAGCTAGCAATTTTCCAGCCCCCTTGAAAGAACAATTACAATAGGCCAGTCATTAATCCTGTTGAGCCTGTTTTCTTTCCGTCTGTTTTGTGAAAGCTGCTTTTTATTCCTCACAGTCGACGCTTGCCTGGTTGTGCTCAGCCCGGGGGCAAAGTGATGTATACCAGGGACAGATATCAAGTCGGTTCCAATTCAATACTGCAGGTCCACCTCTCCAGGTGATGCTCGTGCTTGAGAGCACATGATTGTTTTTATGTTTTAATGGCTTAAGCGATCGTTGATAACATCTCGACAAGGCACTTTATCCTCCATCCACGTTCTGCCGTGAGCGACGACTCGAGCGCTAAAGTCGGCGGCTAACGTATGACTCTGGACACGTCACAGAGTACATCCGCGCCATCCTCGGAGCTCCGACAACTTAGCCTTGACATAGACAACGAGACGTTAGATCATCAATCAAGCCCAAACAGCCCATCTTAGCGACTATCGTTCTCTTCTGGAATAAAAGCAGAAATAAGTGGCTAAGATTGCAGGAAAAAAACCCAAAACCCATTATTATTGAGACGAAAAAGAGGAGTTGTTGAAGTTTTGCTAAGTTTACCTCACAAATAAGAGCGTTCCATCAAGATGCAGACCTCAGCCAAGGCCTGACTTATGCAACACAAGTTTTTTTAGACTTTTTCTCCATTGTTGGGCAATATCATAATTTATTCAAACCCGCCCCCCCCCAAAAAAAGCATCCCAAACAGTGGTCCGTGGACAGCAGGATGCCCGCGAGGCTAAGCTCACCCTCAACGAGATAATTGCTCTCTGGGGGACTTCAAACATGGCCGACATCACATCTGGATACTTCGTCCAACATTCTGTGCGGAACAACAACATTGTTTGAGTTCCAGGAAGGACTTTTTAACTGAAATATATGGAGATATATGAACAAAGATGCATTATTGGTCGTGAATATTACTTGAATTGATTGACAATGGGTCATTTCCCATGGCACAGCTGATGATATTTATGAATGAGTGTTTTTCATATGAATATTTATTAAAATTGTGACTTGTGAGAAAGGACTGAGGCGGCGACACCTCCAGCAGCTGCTGATGTTCTTTTTTTTTTTTTTTTTCTTCATCTTTTTTACGTTGCAGCCGCGGGAACGGATCTCCGTTGTAAACCAAGGACCAACTGTATCTATATTCCGAACAAAAATGGACTTTTTGCGTCGCTTAATTCGGTTCCTTTTCGCTAAAGTCATCAATCATCATCAATCAATTGATGATTGTATTTGCGTGTCGCCTCCAAACATATTCGCTCCCAATTTGCGCTCTCATCCCTCATAGAACAAAAGCAGTTGTTCACGTAGCGTGACGGGCTGCTTATTGAAAAATGTCGTGCTGGCGCACTTTCCTGCCAGTGTATTATTTTCACTTTGCCAAGGCCGCCTGCCGAGAGCTTGATGGAAGCCTTGGCGCGGATCGATGGGAATGTTTTCCCGCCGTGCCGGTGATCACTGCGGGATTCGGACGCTGCGGAGACGGCGGGTCCGGACCCGCGCTGGGCCCCTTCGGAGCGCAGCGGTCCGCGCGCGCCCCTTGTCTATTTGAAAATGTGAGAAGCTGTCAAGTGAACCCTTCTCATCGAAACATCTCTCAGGGGTGACACGAGGAGGGTAACGGAAAGCAGTGGTTCACTATCTGACTCGTCTAAGGTATTACATACACTTTTTTTTTTTTTTTTTGGTAGAAAAACCCCCCGAAATAAATCCAGCTGTGAACGTATGGCTACGGAAGATATATTGCGTGGAATGTCATAAATAGTTGCACAGAGAAGGTCGCAACTTGCAAGACTGTCCGGTGGCGGCGGACAGTCTTGACACAGACACTTGTAAAGGGACCGACTGGAAATCAAATGTTTGTTGAAGGGATTTTCTGGCAAAAAGTTTTTTTTTGTTGTTGGTTTGTCTTGGAGTAATTCAGTTAACATAATGGCAAGCGGGCGGCATGCTGGTTTCTCACGTCCGCCTCACAGTGCAGAGGTCCCGGGTTCGATTCTGGGCTCCGGCCTTCCTGTGTGGAGTTTGAATGTTCTCCACTTGAAAAAAAAAGACATTCTATTCTATAAAAGTTAGATTCTTTCCAAATTGCTTATATATGAACATCTAATACACATTATGAGCTTTACCGGGAATCAGAAATTAAAAGTACACCTTCACAAAAAACGGTCTGCTTTTGTGTTTGAGCTCTTCCTGTGGTTGCTGAGTGAATATGGTCTTTATAAAAAAAAAAAAAAAAAAAACACGGTGCATGTACAGTGCTGCATATATACGCCCGTGTCGATATTTCCGACATTTGACTGAGATGGCTATAGTCTCCTGGCAACGTGGCACGCGTCGGCTGTGTAGCCGCGGCCACCTCTTGGCGGTGAGAGACTTTGGGTGCAGCTGTCGTGGCTAAGTGCCACATTGTGCGCAATTACTCCCTGAAATCAGCAGAGTCAAGCTGCAGGTCAGTGGGGATCAACAAGGGAGGGAGGGCAAAATTGTGGCTTTTCGAATCATCAAGACAGCTACTTTGTTAGACTTTTCTTTGGTTTTTTTTCCAGAGCTATGACAGTCAAGGGAACGCACATATTGAGCGACGTCTTATCAATGGACTGAGGCGGCGACACCTCCAGCTGCTGCTGATGCTCTTTTTTTTTTTTTTTATCTTGTCAATTTGATATTTCAAGCCAAACAACTAATCCTGTGATCTCATCAACTTCTATTACGACTGCAGTTGAAACCAACGGGGTACAAATGTGTGTTTGTGTGTGAAATTGAAAAAAAAAACAAAAAAAAAAAACAAGAACAAAAATGAAAATTTTAAAAAGCTCATTGTGCAGTTTGTGTAAAAACATGCGAATGCATTCAAAAAATCAAATAGCTAATTTGTCCGGTATGCGCACATTTATTTACGAGCTACACATCAAAAGGCGTCGTCCAATTACATGCAGCAGCTGTTATGATGATGCACTTTACAACTACTAGCGCTCCAGTCTCCTGCATATCGAATGAGACGTGATTGCAATCGTTAATGGCGCTACAACGATGCAGGAAATGGACCTGAATGGCCCCGAGATCCCCTTTCAAGCACGTCAACAAAACTGAAATATTTACAGGATATTGTTCTATTAGCTTCGCTCGCTTCCAATCGACTGAGCTCGTCTTTGGATCAACAGCATGATGAGTTGAGTTGCACTTTAGAAAAGCCATTTTCAAAAAAGTAACCATAGGTTACTCGAGTCAAAAAAAGACCCCAAATGGAGAGGTAAAAACAAACAGACGAGATAATGTGACCGCGCAAGTGTGCACTCTTGGAAGAGGGGGCGTAGCTTGGACTGCATCCAAACTCATGTTAAATGCCTGCCATCATTTAAAGTGCATCTGATTTACGCAAAATAAAGGTCAGATTTTAAAGGTGTCTTTCCCTGATAGATAGTTTTTTTTTTGTCGTCACATCTTGCAGCACGGGGCATGGTCCACAGAGCGAGAGAGACAGAAAATCAGTGGGATCTCATTATTCCAAGTACCAGTCGGGAGGAGGGTACTCTTTGGAACACAGTGAAGACAATCATCACCAAGTGGAGCAAATATGGCACAACGGTAACATGACCAACAACTGGATGTCTGTCCACAATTGAAAACTGGTGAGAGGGCTGGGAAGACATCCACATTGAATGAGTCTAGTACTGACTGCTTCAGGCTTTAGTGGCAAAGTAGGTGTGTTGTCTTACAAAGAACATCCGAACCTTGCCACATTCTGTACAAACACAGCGATGAAACGACATTTGTGATTTTTTTGGCAACAAAGGGTTTGGCGCAAACACAAACGCTGCTTGTCGTCATCGCCTCCCATGAAGCAGAATGGCCATCGTGCTTTGAGGCTGTTTTCTTCAGCTGGTTCTGAGTCCTGAGTCAAGGTGCGAGGAAATTCTGAACAAGAGGTCATTTCCAACTCAATTCATACCATTTGTCTGTATTGTGCTCGTCTAATGTATTGTATGTAGCATCAGCTGTTTTCATCAAAATCTTATTTCAGTTCTTATACTGCTCTACATTGACAGCCGATATAATTGCTCCAAATGCTTCCTTTATCTTTACC
>NW_017805495.1:411159-411572 GCF_001891065.2 Hippocampus comes | reverse complement strand
GTCGGTCTCAATGCCATATGCTGAACGTGACCGAGAGTCAGCAGTCAGCCTCGGTCCACCTAAGACGACTTACTGATGAGCTCAGGTCAGAGTTTCAGTCATACTTCACTGGTGACAATCACATCCATGCGCAACCATTCCCGTATTACGAAAGCTAACAATGCTCATTTTTTTGACTGACACTGTCAAAACAATACGTCATTCATCCTAAAACCAATCCCAGCTGACTTTGAGAGCGAGATACTCCCGGCCCCTGTTTGCCAGGACAAACAACTACTAAGACTGCAATTATGAAAGGCTTCTTTCTCACTATTCGTGGCAGGCCCGGTAAGGCCTACACACAGGTGCAAACTCATGAATATATTGTTCAACTTGGAGACTTCCACCACAGCCACAGGAGTCAGTTGAAAGTT
>NW_017805495.1:402194-411126 GCF_001891065.2 Hippocampus comes | reverse complement strand
TTTGCCAGCCGATTTAATTGCTCCAAATGCTTCCTTTATCTTTCCCTTAGCATTTTTTTTTTTTTTTTACTCGTTCAATTTCAGTGGGAACCAAATCACCATTTGATCCTGGATGCGAAATGAAACACGGGTTCATTATTTCACCGAGAAAATAATCTTCGCAGTTGAGGGACCAATCCCAGCTGACTTTGAGAGCGAGATACTCCCGGCCCCTGTTTGCCAGGACAAACAACTACTAAGACTGCAATTATGAAAGGCTTCTTTCTCACTATTCGTGGCAGGCCCGGTAAGGCCTACACACAGGTGCAAACTCATGAATATATTGTTCAACTTGGAGACTTCCACCACAGCCACAGGAGTCAGTTGAAAGTTGCGTTACAAAAGTGTGGCTTTGTAGCGAAAGAGTGCGGCGACTAGAGTGGCCCGCCTGCAGTCCAGACCTGTCTGCCGTTGAAAATGCACGTCGCTTGATGAAGCCAAAAATACAACATCGGAAACCTCGGACTGTTGAACCGCTGAAGCTGTACATCAGGCAACCACCTGCAAAGCTTCAACAATTAGCGTCCTCTCTTCCCAAACATTTTTTTGAATGTTGTGAAAAAAAGCAGGTGATGTAACACAGTGGTAAACATGACCCTGTCCAAGCTTTTCTTGGAACATGTCACAGCCACAAAATTCGAACTTCATGATTATTTGCTGAAAGCAAATAACGTTGATCATCATTCCGAGCATGAAATATATTGTCTTTGTAGAATGTCCCAACTTCATTGGAATTGGGTTTGTAGAATGACTGCTTTACGAGTAGCTCTTGTTTCCATCGCTACTTTTCACGACTACTAACGCACTGGACTGTTTTACAGGTGACGAGCATGCTTGTGCATGGACCGTACGCTAGATATCGAATAAAATGCTCAAATGGCTTTGCATCCGCACGCTCATTGTTCCATCCGCCGTCCAGGCCCAAAACAAACAAACACAGCAGCCTGCAAATCGAGGGCGGCCCGAGGGAGGCCCATTAAGAACTTTGGGGAAGGCGTCCTCATTTCCACACTGGCGGGTCGCAGAGAATGCGAGCGCTTGATAAGAACATGAATATTACAGTGGCTCCAGTAGCCGTAGCCTGGAAACCACAGCGAGCCGAGTCGTCGGCCACGACTGGCCTGCTGCGGCCCCCCTCTTAAGTGTTGCCTGGCATAAAAGTAGAGGACAGGGCCCTGCGGTGCATTAAGCGTCTCCGGCCCTCACCTTGAATAACAGCATGTGACTCCCCATAATGGAGCGGCCCTGTGACCTCGGCACAAGGGAGGAAGTTTGAGCAACAATCAAGCAACAAGTCTAAAAGTCTAACGACACGTTTGTGGCTGAGACGCGCCGGCGTGTCAAAACCAAAACGTGTGGCAACTCAAAATAAATCTTCATGACGCAAATGCGCGGCGGCAATTAGTGTCAAACGGAGGTGACTTATGTTCCCTTTCAGGGGGAATCATGAACAATAAACGCACACTATAAAAACACTACAGGGGAAGGGTAAGGGGGGGGGGCGAGTTTATCCTTAATTTCCCTTATTGTTGCTCTCTTCCGAATGTGTCCTCCAAAGAGGGGCCATAAAAGGGGTGGGGGAATATAACTGATGGTGAGTGGCTTATCATGACGTGTCATGTCATCCCTCAAATCTTAACGGCGACAACATGAGGCACACCTGCACAGTCAGGCTCGACTGTATCTCTCTCAATAATCACACACACACACACACACACACGGGTATGTATGGAGTACATATACAGATGGAGAACATCAGGAGGCCCATCAAATAGACGTTATTTTGCATAGCAATGATTTGTTGGCGTAATGAAATAATTTTCCAGCTGTATAATAAACCCCACAGTGCCAAACTGTTGCATAGAACCAGAGGCAGTTTGCACTGCATCGCGCTGCCCATCTCATGCGTCTCAACCACAAAATATTAGAAACACCTCTCAGTGCAGTCAATCCCGAAGAAAAAGGGGGGCGGGGGGGGGGGGGGAAGCACGAATTACAGATCATTGGCGGTTGCGTCACTGCTTAATTATTAAGCGTAATTCTTGCCCTAATCATCGACACAACTTGTAAAACAGCCTGAAAATAAATCGAATTCATCACAACTTGTAAAATATGCACCGCGCGCCGCAAATGATGTCTTTGACTACGTACTCGTGGTACAAAAGTTGAGTGAAACGCAGCGCGCGTTACGTAAACGAAACTAATTACAAAACACCTGCACGCGTCATGAGCAATGCAAAGTCTATGAGCGTGCGTAAAAAAACACAAAAAACTTTAGAATAGACACCAAAAGGCTCGTATTCCACTATGAAATTCTTTCTTGGGGCGCGTGTTTGGTCACTTACCTATGGTAGTGATGACCGTTATGGCAAAGTAAAAGGAGCCGGCGAATTTCCACTGCACCCCGGCTCTGTGGGGCTCGGCCTCCATGATGATGGTCTCCAGCTTGCGGTAGTCGTCCTCGCTGATGTTGTACTTCCCCTGAAGGCGCCTCTCCTCGGCTTCCAGCTGCTCCTTCTCTCTCATCTCAAAGTCGGACTCCAGGGCGTCGAAGACGGCGGCTCCCACCAGCAGGTAGGTGAACGTGCAAACGATCAGGGATAAGGTCCGCACGTTTTGCCGCTTCATGGCCACGAGGAGCCGGCGAGTGAGGGGCTCATGTCCCCTCGTGTTCCCCGGGATGGTGCGACGAGAAGGGAAGAAGCCGAGTGCACCGCGCCTGGAGGTGGCTGCGGCGGGGGACGCGCGGAGGGGCGCGCTCCGATGACGGTGGACGAGGTGGGCGCCTGCGGGGCAGGGGCTGGGGCAGCGGTACGGGAAACCCGGATCGTGCTCCTGGTTGGCGGAAAGACACAAAAGACTACTGGAGCGCCTGGACCAGGAGCCCTGCAGCCGCGAGACCCTGCGCAAGACCCGTCCGAACCAAGTCCTCCCGGTGCTCAGTGCCATCAACGAGCTGCTGTCAATACCGCCTGCTGGGTTCCGCCGACACCGTGCAGCGCATCATCTGGACATCTTAATATTCACGCGCAGAGCCTGTGGAAGCATCCTTAAGTTTCAGCGCTAACCTGTTCGCTGCAACATCCTCCAGCGTGCACTTTTTGGGGATTGCTTTTTTTTTTTTTTTCCCCAAAAATTTTTTTTTTTTTTTCCCCAAAAATTTTTTTTTTTTTTTCCCCAAAAATTTTTTTTTTTTTTTCCCCAAAAATTTTTTTTTTTTTTTCCCCAAAAATTTTTTTTTTTTTTTCCCCAAAAATTTTTTTTTTTTTTTCCCCAAAAATTTTTTTTTTTTTTTCCCCAAAAATTTTTTTTTTTTTTTACGCGGACATTCTTCACGTAGGAAAAGACAGCAGGAGAACAATCGGTCACAATTGTTTTTATCCCAAAAATCTCCGAGCTAGCATCCCGACAGAATGTGCTGAGTGGTCAAACGAAGCCGCGGAGTGCCACTTGTGGCGGGATTCGAACATTCCACGCACGCCGAATGACAACAGGTTCCACGGCGAGGGAGAGGAGCTTCCACGCGCGTTCGTGTTTGACGTTTTAGGGGCGAATACAAATAATATGCGTAAAAAGACATCAGCTCGCGCCCCCGTGCGCGCGCGTGACAACCGTGGCACTCTTGGGTGGGGGCGTGGGTGGGGGCGTGGGTTTGGGCTCTCACGAAACTCCCCCTCCCCCTTTCCACCAACTCCATTAGACAATAATAAATAAACGAAAAGAACTAGCTGTCTGATCGTCGCGAATAAGAGAGGGAAAGTGGGGAGTGAGTTCACCACGCGTGTCATCATTTATTTCCACGCGCTTTGTAGTCTGCAGAGCAAATCAGTGGGCGTCGCAGCTCCTGCGTCACTTCTTTGAAACGTTACGCCGATCCAACAAATGACCGCATCTTCTGCACTCCCGAACTCTCCTTTCAACAGAGCGCGCGCCCCCTCCCACTCCCGCGAGTGACCACTTGGATGCGCGACGTCGATGGTGGATGGAGGGAGCTATCCCAAGTTCTGAACAGCCCGATGGCGCATTTCCCTGCTGCCTCTCATTTTGTATCACGTTTCTGACGAGTTCAACCGAAGATACTTGATGTTATGAAACTATATAAAAATAATATCACAGTTCTAGGAGAAAAATGTCAAGAAAAGCCAACTACAAAGTCTCAACTTTGGGGTTAATCGGAGGCACTTCAAACGGTGGCGTGTCTGCTGACTGCGACCTGAGTGAATGGGATTGGTCAATTCGGAACGCAGGTCCATCCCCAGTTTATAATGAAATAACATAGAACGAAAGTATCTGCAGTATGCTAGCATTTCGGTGTGTACCTCGCCTACTGATCGAAGACTGCTGGGAAAGGCTCCGGCACACCCACGGCCATCATAAGTGGCTCAGATAAGGTATGGATGGATTGATAAAAAGTTAAATACAACTAAATCGCACTTAGTGATTCTTTATGTTACCACTAGAGGGAGCCCACACACCATAAGTTGTACAAGTACCACACTTTTAGGAACACAGATCGAGCAAGACAACTGGTATTTTGTTTGACTTATGTCCATGTAGTCAATCTTTTTTTTTTTTTTTAAACGTAGTTTTACCATTTAAATAGACACAACTATGTGTTACATGCGTTCTGATTAGATTTTTTTTCAGTGATTTTATTTTGTAGTCATGGAATGTCGATGAATACAAGGGAATGGGTAGCACCGCCGTCGTTTTATTTATTTTTACCCTTACAAAGACAATGATATAGTCGTCAACAAACTCTGCCGTCAAATCAACAGCATCTTGAAGCGCGGCCTATATTTAACCCCCCCCATGGTCAACATCTCAAGTCACAGGCCAACGCAGACCACCCACAGAACTAATGCACTCGCGACGGAGACGCTCGGAGAAGAAAAGTTGAATGATGGCAAGCGCTTAGCTTTGTCTCCATGGCGATGACTTACAGTGCAATCAAGTTACAGTATGATTTTCTCTGTTCATCACTTTGACGTGTTCTCTGCGAGCGTGTTGATCTAAAGGCATGCCATTTGAATCGCGATTGATCAAACTCTCTGTCGGGGCGGGACATTCAACGGTAGGCAAATATAGTCGGAAATCGTACAAAAGCCTTCGCACTTTAATCATACTTGAAGTGATCGGTCAAACGGACCACTCATCGGAGTCACACAACAGCAATAGCAGATTTTGGAACTCTGTGCATACACAAGGCTTATTATTAGACGCCCCATTCATTTGGGAGAAAATTCAAGACTTTTTAAGTGCGCCCCATGCTCGGGAAATACGGTACATTCTTACGAATTGGAGAAAGTGGGCAAGACTTTTTTTTTTTCTTTTTTTTTTTACAATATTCACCAACAATAAAAGCATGGTAAATATATTTTAGCACGTCACCACAAATAAGTGTTTCCTTTTAAATATACTTTTTTTTGTATGAAACCCTTCTTGAAAATTTAAGGCCCTCAAGTCATTTCATGACATTCATGAAAAAAAAAAAATACATTCATTCCAAGTAATTACGTCTAAATACACGTTTTCCCGGAGTTTTTGTTTGAAATCCCGCAAATATTGTTAGCCTAGCATATAGTACATGACAAGTAGCAGTCACGTCGGAGCATATTTCATACATACGTACATTTTCCACTTAAGGGATTTTTACTAAAATCTTGATAAATGACAAGATTGGGATGATGTTTGTGGATAAAAGCCGATTAAAAAAAAAGGCTAATAACTATTAAAATCAGGAAAAAAGTCAAGAAATAAAAATTTGCGTCTTTTTGACACAAAGCATAGTGTTGACGTTACGGAATTTGTAACCCTTTTATACAGTCGTCGTGTCAATATGTGCGTACGCTCATTCGGGTCGTGTCAATATGTGCGTACGCTCATTCGGCTCGGAGGATTTAGTCGCGAGCATTTTGTTCTCCTGGCCACTCGGGCGTATGTCATTGTCTCCAAGATGATTTGTTAGCTCTGTCAGACATCAATAGCGGAAAATGCTAACAAGCTCTTCATGATATATTTCTCTGCGGGCAAACGCGGCAAATCGATGGCGCCGGGATGCGCGGAAAAGTACGCCGGCCTTCGTTACGATGACATCAACGAAATTCGTACAACTAGTCAAGGCAGATCATTTTAATGACCCTTTCTTGTGTCGCTTGGAAATTATTATTATTATTTTTTTGGTGGCGCAGTTTTGATTGATGACGTGATTTACAAGACGGAGTGACGCCCCGGCGATGGAGGAGCCCTTTCGCGGCCGCTGCTGATCTACATCGACAAAGCCCATCACTCATCGACGTTAACAACCTTTTTCTTGGGACACGAGGGATGACAGCAGTTACTGCACATGAAGAGCGGAACCTCTGCATTGCAACGCCGACGATTGCTCAGACTCAGATGATGACTGGAAACCAGTCAAAGCAGGCCTTGTTTATGTCCGTTATTTAAAGGAGGGTGGGGGGGGGAATATCCTGGGGGCCCTGTAACAGTAAAACACAATGAGCAAAAAGTCATGCAAGAGCTGCTGTCGACAACCGCTTTCTCTTTACATTTTATGCTCGCAAGGAAGTGTTTATAAAGTGTAGAAAAGGTGGGTTTTAATGGGGTTAAATGTTTTTAAAGTGTGTGGCGGACTTGAAATGAATTTAAAAATATGTATTTTTATATGGGCTCTTTTTCGCAAATTTTCACTTTCTTTTGTAGCTACCTCTGGAACTAAAATGTTTTTTAATGGGGGGGGGGGGCAGGTGATTGAGTGGTTAGTGCATCGATCTCACAGTGCAGAGGTACCAGGTTCGATTCCAGCTCAGGCCTTCCTGTGTGGAGTTTGCACGTTCTCCCCGTGGGTTTTCTCCGGGTACTCCAGTTTCCTCGCACATTCCCAAAACACCCATGGCAGCTTCATGGAACACTCTAAATTGTCCCTAGGTGTGAGTGTGAGCGCGGATGGTTGTTCGTCTGTGTGTGCCCTGCGATTGGCTGGCAACCGGGTCAGGGTGTACCCCGCCTACTGCCCGAAGACGGCTGGGATAGGCTCCGGCATCCCCCCGCGACCCTTGTGAGGATAAAGCGGTTCAGAAAATGGATGGATGGATGTTTTTTAATGTTGCATGAAACTTCACATTTCAATCAGTGGTCACGCAGGTCAAATTTCTCATTGTATATGTTAGGAGGTTTAAAATCATGACGAGGATGAAAAATAGTAGAATTAAGGGCTATCTCATCAATTATTTTGAGATGTATTTGAGCTAAAATCATATATTTATAATGATATAATTGAACTATGTCACCACTTATTTTTGCAACATTTGCAAACCAAAAAACACATTTGAGCTAACTTATCCCAAAATAATGAACATTTTGTCCGAAAGAGTGCACTTTTCTAAGGAACAATGACTAACTTTCGGCTTTTCCCAGTCAACTAATTAGAAACATATTTGGGCTAATTGAACACAAAACATTTTATATTAGCATTTTTTTGTATTAAAAAAAAAATCTTGTGATATTCTTACAAATATTGTCAGGTCAACGTTCATAAAATTAATTCACTGTAAAAAGGCGCCACAGTTTGTTGTGTGGGACGTGTACCTTTGAAGGAGCCATCGAGCGCCATCGAAAGCTGGAGTCGATTCGTCCGGGTGCGAGCGTCTCCAGGGGGGTTGCCACAAAATGTAAAATACCTCTCGCATTGCGCGAGAATACACTCGCGCCGATTCGTCGATGAGAAAAAGGGTGAAAATGATCAGTGCACTTTTATATTTCAAACACGAACTTACCTGTCTGTCACAAGCACCGAAAGAACTTTCTCTTTGGTGCTGCGACAAGATGTAACAGCCCCCCTGAGGGGCGGGGGTGCGAGTTATCCTGTCATTTTCCTGCTGCTGCCAAGTCAGAGATCCACAGAGATACACCGTGTCCGGAAACACATGCAGAGATGAATGAAAATGGGAAAACGTCGCTTTTTTTTTTTTTTTTTAACCCCCGACGACCGCGAGCTGCAAATCGTCGGAATGACAGCGGCCATGAGGAAAAACAGCTTTGTTGATTTCCTTTATTTACAGTCAAAGGAGCGCTTTTCATCTGTAGTTCCGTTTGGATGAAAAAAAATAATAACTTACCGACGTGTACATCCTATACGGTAGCTAGCCAGGCTAGCTCAGCAGTCGAGTTGGCAAGCTAAACGCCAAACGCGGTTTTGCTTCATGTTGAAAAGGACAATCGCACGGGATGCCCGCTTCATTTACAGATATGAACACAAATGGAATCAGTTTGGCGGGCCGGTCAAGCGGCGTCCTTGAAAAGCGTGTCCATTGTTCTGATGTGGACGCTGGGAAGCGTGAACCAGGCCAAAGGCAGCTCTCGCCCGGCGCTGTCGTCCTGAAATTTGATGTTAAGGTAGAAGTCTCCAGTGTAGAGGAAAAGCAGAGCGCCCACGCAGATGGACTTTTCTTTGGGTTGCACCTGCGCAAAGTGGAGACAAGCGGGGAGAATTATGAGTGGCTCGCCTTCCACTTATTCTTTCAAATGTCTACATTGGGGAGTCTGAGGGGGGCGGGGGGTTGTTTGGCTTCCATGTCACAAATAATTTTCAGTGAAATGAAAAAGTTTTCTTTTTGGCAGACGCGCCCACCAAATCCCAGTAAGTGCAGACCATGACTTTTTCCTTGTGACCTTGTCCTACTTTAAATCACAAATAACAGAGCATGCAAATTATTGTGGGAGAAGCCCCCCCCCACCCCTAAAAAAAAAGAATGTCATAACATTCAACCACAATTGGTTAAATGATCTCAACCTCTCAAGTAAAAAGAAGTTAAAAAAATGTGTGTGTTGCCGGTGGATCGCCATCGCAGACGGTGTCGCCGTTACCATGTCGATGCAGAAGGTGTTGGAGGCG
>NW_017805495.1:375426-399624 GCF_001891065.2 Hippocampus comes | reverse complement strand
CAGTCAACTAATTAGAAACATATTTGGGCTAATTGAACACAAAACATTTTATATTAGCATTTTTTTGTATTAAAAAAAAAATCTTGTGATATTCTTACAAATATTGTCAGGTCAACGTTCATAAAATTAATTCACTGTAAAAAGGCGCCACAGTTTGTTGTGTGGGACGTGTACCTTTGAAGGAGCCATCGAGCGCCATCGAAAGCTGGAGTCGATTCGTCCGGGTGCGAGCGTCTCCAGGGGGGTTGCCACAAAATGTAAAATACCTCTCGCATTGCGCGAGAATACACTCGCGCCGATTCGTCGATGAGAAAAAGGGTGAAAATGATCAGTGCACTTTTATATTTCAAACACGAACTTACCTGTCTGTCACAAGCACCGAAAGAACTTTCTCTTTGGTGCTGCGACAAGATGTAACAGCCCCCCTGAGGGGCGGGGGTGCGAGTTATCCTGTCATTTTCCTGCTGCTGCCAAGTCAGAGATCCACAGAGATACACCGTGTCCGGAAACACATGCAGAGATGAATGAAAATGGGAAAACGTCGGTTTTTTTTTTTTTTTTTAACCCCCGACGACCGCGAGCTGCAAATCGTCGGAATGACAGCGGCCATGAGGAAAAACAGCTTTGTTGATTTCCTTTATTTACAGTCAAAGGAGCGCTTTTCATCTGTAGTTCCGTTTGGATGAAAAAAAATAATAACTTACCGACGTGTACATCCTATACGGTAGCTAGCCAGGCTAGCTCAGCAGTCGAGTTGGCAAGCTAAACGCCAAACGCGGTTTTGCTTCATGTTGAAAAGGACAATCGCACGGGATGCCCGCTTCATTTACAGATATGAACACAAATGGAATCAGTTTGGCGGGCCGGTCAAGCGGCGTCCTTGAAAAGCGTGTCCATTGTTCTGATGTGGACGCTGGGAAGCGTGAACCAGGCCAAAGGCAGCTCTCGCCCGGCGCTGTCGTCCTGAAATTTGATGTTAAGGTAGAAGTCTCCAGTGTAGAGGAAAAGCAGAGCGCCCACGCAGATGGACTTTTCTTTGGGTTGCACCTGCGCAAAGTGGAGACAAGCGGGGAGAATTATGAGTGGCTCGCCTTCCACTTATTCTTTCAAATGTCTACATTGGGGAGTCTGAGGGGGGCGGGGGGTTGTTTGGCTTCCATGTCACAAATAATTTTCAGTGAAATGAAAAAGTTTTCTTTTTGGCAGACGCGCCCACCAAATCCCAGTAAGTGCAGACCATGACTTTTTCCTTGTGACCTTGTCCTACTTTAAATCACAAATAACAGAGCATGCAAATTATTGTGGGAGAAGCCCCCCCCCACCCCTAAAAAAAAAGAATGTCATAACATTCAACCACAATTGGTTAAATGATCTCAACCTCTCAAGTAAAAAGAAGTTAAAAAAATGTGTGTGTTGCCGGTGGATCGCCATCGCAGACGGTGTCGCCGTTACCATGTCGATGCAGAAGGTGTTGGAGCCGATGAAGGTGACGGCGTCGCCCAGGTCGTAGTTCTGAACCCCGTTCTGGTAGTCCTGATAGGGCACCACGGTCAGCGCCAGCGGCCCCACGGCATTCTCGCTGCGATTGGTCAGCTTGATCTCCAGGGAGACGGCATCGCCGACTCGGCAGTCGGCGATGACGTCGCAGTCGCACGGCTTCCCGTTCACCAACACGTCTAACAGGGACAAGATGGTTTGAAGCGGGCTCGCCATTTATAGATGGCAAGAGATTGGCAACGGGTGATGAGGACGAATCGAAAAAGTGTTTGAATCCATTTGAGTGTGGCTCGCTGAATTTAAATGAATTCAAAGCAAGCGGGAGGGGTAATATTATATATATTCTTTTTTAAAAAAATGTATTGTCTTTATTTTCACCTATCGCGAGTGGGTCTGTAACACAATCCTGAGTTAAGAACATTCACAGATATGTTCCCATCATGACATTATTTGATGGTGTGCCTTGGCTCAAAAAAAAAAAAAAAAAAAAAAAAAAAAAATCAACCAAACAAAAAAAAATGCTGGCAAACAAAGATGGCCGATGTTTAATTTGCACATTTTAGTCTTCTCCATCTAATCAAACTGTGATTATTTTAATGAAGCCATGTGAAAATGAAAGTACATTAAAGCCCACGATGCAAAATGAAAACACCTTTTAAGCCTTGAAAATCCCTCACGAGAAACTTCTATCAAGGAAAATGCTTCCCCGTCGCTAACAGAAGAAACATTTGATGCATATTAATTAGCGCTAAAAGCTCATTGTGATAATCGCACACGACTTACAGTTCCTCTTCATGTTTAGATCCTAATCATTGGGAGTCAAAATTAAAATGCACGACCCCCTTCCCCCACCACCACTTCGGTGTACGTGTTTCCTTCGTCTTCGAAAAGTGATGGGCGGGTTCAAGCCAACTCCACAAACCTCTCATGATGTGGCCCTTCTTGGCCCAGTGGCAGATGCCAATGCGGTGATTTGATTTGAACAAGTGAATTCAACACACCCACACCCACACCCCCACGCACACGCGCACACACACACACACGCACAGGGAGCGAATGTCATACACAGTGCGGTGTCATGCCCGCGGCTGCGATAAACACCATGAGTCACAGTCGCTGATGCCGTATGACAAGCTGATGAAAGAGCTGAGTGGTGTTTTGAGTGTGTTGGGGAGGAGGCGTGCAGATGGGCAGATATCGGGGTGAAACTGCTGTGTGCGTGTATGTGTGTGTGTGTGTGTGTGTGTTTTGGCAGTGGCTGTTTTGTTATTATTCAGGCTATCGTGTCTCTGTTACGTCGGCCTGCTAGCTGGCTATCTTGCTAGTGCGCGATGTTATAGGGACCCCACGTGGGACACAAAACCGAGTGAGGCGGCGACTGAATGGACGTTGGCCCCGCCGGCGAGCGAGCCCGCTAGCTGCTCTCTAAAAGCATTATCTTTGTCATTCATCCTGATAGCAACAATCACAGCTGTGACAAGGTCTGGTATGATACGGTATATCAGGGGGTCACCAAGGCGGTAGCAGCCCACCAGTGCTAGGGCATTGCGATTTGCTAGGAATGTTGTGGAGATGATGATAAATGTTTTTTTTTTTTTTTTTTTATAATCAATTTGGTCGCTCTTCACACAGTCAGTACACATGAAGTCACTGTGGCTCTCCAAATGGTTGGTGAGCCCCGTCATATATGACGGAGGGAGCAGCGTGTTATCAATTCCGCAATGGAATGACAGTAACCGTCACACATAGCAACACTTTGCTTCCTTATGGTCCAAATGAAAGAAGAGGAACAAGCAAGCGGCTTTGATTGTTTTGACTCATTTTCTGAGAAAACAAAAAAAGGCAAAGATGATTAGCTAGCCTCTCCCCTGAGAGTGACAGTATATAGCAAGGTCTAAACATGGCCGCTGTCATACGCCCAGCCGCACATTTGCTCCCTTTTTCCCTGCCTCATTACGCGGCTCCGCTAGCCTGCCCCGCTCGCTCGATACGTTGTTACACTAATTATACAAATTAATCAATTTTACCTTCAACAATAAAAGTTAAGTATGCAAAGGTAACCTTCGGCGAAGCGCTCGCAATTCCTTCAGACTAATGTATTGGACAATGTTTTTGCTGGCACGTGAGATGTTTGTTTAATGGCCCAAATTGCCCATTGACATTATTAGCTTTTGTTACACCCAAAAGCAGTCAGAGCAACATGGCGGGCAATGCCGAGAGACGCGCAATCACACTAATGCGATTGTACATTTGATTTCATGTTATGACGCTTAATAGCAGCTATCGGTGCTTCACGCAAACAACAATCCATCCATTTGTGTCTACATTCGGGTCGCGGGTTAGCTGAAGGCTATCCCGGGGCTACTTTGGGCGAAAGGCAGCCCGCTAGTCAATTGTACAGTCAATTTTTAGTTGGACGCAAAGCTAGCATTCCGTTGTTTGAACGGTAAATAGCGGATACACAGGTTGAGTGTACCTTCTGCCGCTATAGGGGAACAGCATTTAATTGTCTGCCTCGCCATCCTTATGTCACTGGCACGCACACAGGAGATTGATGAAGAACTCAATTTCATTGATAGAGCGCTTGAAAAACAGACGCGGCTGCATACAAATTGCTGCACAAAGAAAAACAGAACAATACCAAGTTTGATCCAGAGTTGAAAGACAAAGATAAAAACAAAAAAATGGAAGGATGACGATGGGATTTTGTCATCTTTTTGTTGATCAGAAAAAGCTCTGTTGTGGAGTTAGCTGCCAGTGCTCATCCGCGTTCTCACGACCTCACTGCTTTCGCACGCCACCTCGTAACTAAGATCGCCGTACTGCACCCCGCACACACTGTGTGGACTGAGATCTGCTCAAATCCACTCCTGCCATCTCGTAGTGATTCATCAAACTGAAATCATTCCCGCAGCCTCGATACTAACTGAGGTGGTGCGCGAAGCCCTGTAGTCAGATTTTAATTTGGCACTAAATTAGTTTTAATGAAAACATTATGTCCATAATTTGGGATATAATTAAAAAAAATATAAATATATATGGCACAGATATTTGTATTGGACAGCGATGGATGGCCCCGGATCTTTAAATTTTGACTTCAGTCATTCAAGCAAAACTAATGTCAAGCCCACCGCGTTGTGCATAATCTCTGCCTGACTGTCAGCTTGCCTTGATGCAGGCGAGGCGCTTTGCCCATATATTGGGGGTGCGTTTCAGCAGAAAAAAAAGCATCACGTGGGAGGCTGAAAGCATGTAAAAATTGCTCCTGATGACGCAGATGAGGGGGGTGGGGGGGCATGCAGAGGATTTCCCAGGCATTAGCGAAAGGCGTTGCACTTGAAGGCGATGTCATTTTCTCATGTTAACAAAAAAGGAGCACCACAAAACCCAGACTATTCACCCACTCATAATCTGCTATAGCACGAGGCTCTCGTTGTGTATGCGGATGACACACACACACACACACACACACACACACACACACACACACGCACACGCACACGCACGCACGCACGCACGCACGCACACACACACGCACACACTTGTGGGTTTAAATGGCTATTTTGTTCATGTTAAATTAATCTTACATTTGCAGAGGAAAAACAAAATGCTTCACTGGCCTCACCAAAAAAAAAAAAAAAAAAAAAAAAAAAACGCTTGAAGGCGTCGTAACCCCATTGGCAAAAATAATGGGGTATAGCTACACTTACATTTACTGGCTGCAACATTGTATTTATATGCACTGGCTTTGTTGAATCGGCTGCAGTTCATCAAAACACTTTTTTGGGGATCAGAGAAATAGGCGATCTTTGCGTTAATGGCGATTCGTCTAAGGTGAAAATCGCGAGCTCCATCTCAACCCTAATGAGGGGAAGCGGGAAAAAAAAAATGGATGGATATGTTGTCTGTTTCCAACAGCTTGCCATGATGAAAACCAAATAGGAGTTCTGAGTGCATCTGAAAGACACGAATTTAACCAAAAGAGAGCAAACATTACCGTCAGTGAGCTTTGATTTGTCGGAAATTGCTTGGCTAGTCCCATGCTGGAAAAACTAGCAGATGCTAAAAGGATGCTACCAGATGCGAACAAAATTACTAAATGGTCCATTTTCAATTTGAGTTGCTTCCATTTTCCATTCGCCCCCCCCCTCCTCCCCCCGAACAGCAGAGGCCAAATTTAAGATCACGCTGAACAATGTGAGTGCTGCATAACAATTCATAAGAGGTGAAACCGTCGTTGAAAACAAAATGGAAGGGAGATATTGTGGAGAAAGGATGACGAGGACGGTCGCAATTTGAGAAACAACATTAAAACGTATCAAACGAGCAGAATTTGCAGGTAAAAGAATGTCCCAAAGTAACTTGGACGGCAAATTCTCGGTGAAAGCAGAACCGCAAAGGTAATGAGCTGCCACAAGTGCACCCGGGGGCAAATCGCTAAAGACAGCTAGCGACAACATTATTATTTCCTCCACACAACAAATGGCAATCAATGTCTTTGAAAAATGACTTCAGTCACCTGCTGGGTTACAACACATGATTCATTGAGGATTGATGAGCGGCAGTCATCTCATGAAATAAACAACTCTCCTATCTGCCTACGTTTTTTTCTTATTTTGGAAAAGGAAAAAAAAAAACACTAATCACTGGCAACGTTGCAGGGGGGGTCGATTTGCGAAAGGTTGAATCGTGCACTTCAGTGGGACCGACAGATGTGACGGTTAAATGTCAAAAAAATGAAATAAAAAAAAAAAAAAAAAAAGAAAGATTTGTCACCATACAAAGCATCTTTATGGGCGTTACATCCTGGACAAGTCAAACTGAAAGGGGAATAGAGTTGGAAAATGTTACTTCTTGCATCTGGATGTTCTCTGAGAAGGGTATTTAATCCAATCGAAATGGAAGAGTCTATACCCACGAAAGCGGCTCATATCGGGAGAGTCACATCAGTCCTCCAAGTGATTAATGGCTGAATCATGCAAATCTCCCGCAAATGGCCCAAAGATGCAAACCGGGTTTCCGTGACTCGGAATCAAATTAGAGCCAAAAGCCGCACACCATCCGAAGCCGCGCGCAATCACTCAGCGTGTACAAAACAGGTAGCAGACGGCGCTCGTTGCGTCAGCCCCCCTCCGAAGACTTTCTTATTGTCACTTCTCAACGCATGAAGCCTTGCTCGATAAGGACGCGTGTCATTTTAAATCCTTTTTAGGGTGATAAGAATTCCCGTTTTAGTTTTCTTTGAGGCGCAAACTATTTTCCAGTGACAAAGAATAGCACGGAGTGAATTCAGGCTAAACAGGTCGGATTTGAGAATGAATCTCTGAAAGCCTATATATATATATAAATAAAAAAAAGGTGGACTCCTGCTGTGATCTGCTTGAAAGCAGAAACCAGATGCTAAGCCTCGCTGCATCAGTGCCTCTACATCTGGCCTTTTACTTTTCCACCTGCACACACTTTGCCTTTTCATCCCGACTCCGCTCCGCTGTCGCGTCTTTTTCCCGAGAGAAGAACATAGTTATGGGTAATTGTTGGGATGTACCTTTTTTTTTTTTTAAATGATTGTCATTCAAAATTTGTTTCGTCTGCAATTCACCGATGGCACCGGCAAATAATGGGAATCTGGAATGCAGGGAGAAGCATTTCAAAAACGGTACACGTACGTACGATCGTTTCTGCACTTGAAACGCTGGCAAAGTGCGTCCCCCGTTTCCTTTTCGCAAACTCACCAACTCTTGCATCTACTTTATTTTTTTCGTTTTGTTCATGTGAGGGGCCGTTATGGCTGTTGCTCATCATGGCGAGTGCTTGCGGCGAGTGCTTGCGCGTGCGGTACCGGGTCGATTGCAAGAGGTTTGTTGCTTGTTCAAGTAGCTCTTCGGGTAAAAAAAAAAAAAAGAAAAAAAAATGTCGGACGCATCCGCTGTGCAGAGACGAGGCGGAACATAATACACTGCGTTCAAAAAAAAAAAAAATTGCACAAAAAAAAAAAAAAAAAAAAAATCCGGAAAAGAGCAAAGGCATGAAAGACAAAACGCATTAACGTGTCACTGGAACGGCTTTTTAACGACAGACCGATTAGCGGGAATGTGGATCAAATATTTGACCATATTTGAGGATAATGTGGTAGTTACATTTATCGAGCGCAGATGAGCGAAAGCCTCAGACACATATTGTTCATGGAACTGCTGGACTGTCTTAGCCTCAGGGAGGGGGAAAAAAAAAAAAAAAAGCTACACAGGCAGGGAATAAACCAATCAATATCAGGAGGTGAGATGATGCAAAAAGCCCCCCCACTCCACCCTTTCCGCCTGTTACCCCATTTTCCCTCGCTGTTCTTTTAATTATTCAGCTTTAATACAACCCGAGTGAGCACTGCCTCCAAAGCGGCCCAGACATCTTTGAGGGCACCAAGTTTCCAACACACACTGGTTTATTGATGCGCTTCTGTCACAGCCAATCGAGGCGGACGTCTTGCGAGAAGGGCGACTGGAGACGAGACACTCCGAAAATTACTCCAGACACCCGTTGTCAGATCGACGCTCAAAAAGAGATGAAATCAAATCGTAAAGATTGAACTGTTTCCCTGAGGTACCCAAGGAGAAAAAAAAAAAAAAGTAAAACTCGAACAAGTCGCCGTATTTGCGTCGTTTTGCCTTACAGCACTTAAAATGGCCACTTCATCGTTTATACCAACGCTAAATAAAATCCCCGTTTTCTGAGGTCACACCATATTTCCAAGAGGAGAAAAAAAACTCTCGCAAACGTGGGGGAAATAAAAAAATGGTACTTGTGTGGGCTATTAGGTTATCTAAGACGTTTTGAATCGATAATTGGGACCCGACCATTTACATTCTTAGTACAGTCGATTTGTTTTAACTGAAAAGGGAAAATGTTCACAAAACTGGACAAGCAAAATGTGAGTGTCTTTGTCCGCACATTGTTTATCAGCAGGATTTCTATTTCCTGGAGAGAGTGAAGTAAACTATTTAAGGATTTACGGTCAGAAAAAGAGAAAAGGTGCTTTGGGGGGGGGGCGGGACTGAGGAACAGTAAACAATCATTTGCATTCTGGAGCAACGGTTCCACTCCGGCTCAAAAGGCAGAGATCAAATAATGCCCTCGAAAAATGGGAAAGGATTCCCCACTGGCAAAAAGAGAGGCGGGGGGGAAGATTTATTTTTTTTTTTGCATTTGCATTTGCATTTTTATGGGCTCCTTTTTGGCACACGCGCCTCCCCATCCTGAAAGTTTCACCGAAAATGGATGAGATAGTTTTGCGTCACGTATCTAACTAAGCAGTCAACCAACAAACCGAAAATAGTTCTCGCCAAAAAAAAAAAAAAAAACAAACACCTGGTACGTTTGTAATTGTAAATCAGCATGGTCGTACAGGCAGAATATCTCCCCCTAGCAAGTGTTTTAAGTCAGCGTGGCTTCATCATCGGTGGCTTTTCGCTTGCTTACAACGGTCCGCGCGGCCCAATGGGGGAGAGCGTCAAAGGGCAAGTGGGCTTCAATTTAAGAGCCTTTTCTGCACCCGTAAAGAAAAAAAAAAAACAAATACTCACAGCTTCAAGAGCAAAGAAAAAGCAAAGCTTGCATAAGCTGCCGGGGCGAGAGGGCACGGAGCAAACTCATGCTCAAAGCAAACTTAAACTGTGCTTTGCAGTCCCGAATATCTTGATGAGAACTGGACCACGGTATCTCTGTAAGCAAAGACGGATTTAGCCGTCTTACTAAATAATCCACGCGAGAAACCGCATCGCCAATTGTCTCGTTAGTTTTCCATACAAGACGACTGAGAGGGTTCTTGCACAGCTTCCTGTATCAGGAGGCGGATAGACGAGTACACTTTGTTTTTAACTTCCAAAGACATCCACTTCGAAGAAGGCATAGGGCTTTCTGTGACTCTTCCAGTCCTCCCGAACGACAAGCCCACAGCAGCTTTGCGTGAAAAGATTCATTTGTCCAATACTCGTCAACTTGTCATTATTGCCTGCGGGATAATGCGGCGAGTCTCATTAGTCGGGCTTTTATGGGCCAGGAGAGGTTAAATTTCAAAGGTGGCCATTTTACATTCGGTGCTTTCAACATCGCACGCAGTGGGAGGAAAGAACGAGAGGTCGGCCCGGAGTAGAAAAAGGCAAACAATCAGTGAGGCTGAGTCTCGTTCCTGTATAAATATCCATCCGCCTGTGAGTGTGTTCTGTCAAATAATCACGAAGCAGCAGTGAAGAGGGTTTTTTTCTTTTTTTTTTAAGTTTTGCCCTTTCATATGATCTAGTAAAGTTTAGAAATGAATTCTCTCGGTCTCTGAACATGGGTGTGTAGACTTTTTATAGCCACTGTCGATTGCCTTCCGGATGTTTTCTGTTCGGCCAAACGCCAAAAGACAAGCTCACTTTTGCCTGCGAGGTTCTCACTTGTAGTGGGGAACCAATAAGAAGTTATTGCCTGACTCAGCGATGAGGCTTCAACACATTGATTAGCTGCCAGGCGGTAATTTAAATGCGTTGCTTCGCTCGGAGCGCTTTGATAGTGTTGTTTGGCGTTGAGGAAAAAGCGTTGAAGATCAGGCATTTACACACGGACGCAGGAGGAGTTGAAGTATCTCGGGGTCTTGTTCACGAGCGAGGGGCGGGATGGAGCGGGAGATCGGTGCGGCGTCTTGCTGCGATGCTGACGATTTACCGGTCGATCTACGTTCCCGCACTCACCGGTGGTCACGAGCAACGGGTCGTGACCGAAAGAACGAGCGTGTTATTTTGTGATATGTTCACCTCTCACCAATGACAGATGCTATTCGAAATCAAGTGCTAAAACACCAGCGACACAAGAGCACAATGACATCGCTGGCATTTGGCGAGCGAGAGTGGCGTCTACCGGCAACGGCAACCGTGACCTGTTTTTTTTTTCTTTTTCTTTTTTTTCTGTGAGTTTCATCACCCAACCGCAGCGAGCAAACAAATGTTGGTTTAATGACACACCAGTCATAACTGATTGAGTCATAAAACACAAGTGGCACACTAATGAGAAAGACTTGTGTGGATTGGAGACATCAGTAATTGGTCCAAACAGTTTAGTTCAACAAATGCTTGAAAAAGTTCTCTCGACAATAGGTTTCACACATTTATTTTTCTGTTTCTATTCCTCATTCCACCGTTGAAAATGGTAAAACGTCGCAAGCATGAAAAAAAAAAAAAAAAAAAAAAAATCACATAGTCCCTAATAATGACGGGATGGTGTGAGACAAATCGTCTCAACGGCCTAATTAATTTGTGAGATTTGTCAAGACATGCATCCAAATTGTTATTTTATTGTTATTTTTTTCAACAAAGCTGAATAAATGAGCAAAGACCAATGAAAAGTCCAGCAACTGGGGCATTGATCGAGTGGGATGCAAATGAAGGTGACATTGGAACGTGGGCCTTGAATGCGTGAGACTTCGCCAAGTGTACAGTCTCGAGTTAATAAGGAGAAAGTCAGGGAGTCCGCCAATTGGATCCAGACACCACGTCAGCGCTTCCACATGCAAATGAACCTAAATTACAGCTCGTCTCTAAAGGCAAAATGTCAGCCCAACGCCACCGCTGTTGACTTTAATTGAGTATTTAATTGAGAGTTTGAAAGCCGAATGAGTAGTCTGCCATGTTTGGCGTCAGAGAAACGATACAGGAGGTTGCTCGCTCTCGCACTCACTGCCGAGGGCTTATTGCAAAGTCCAAACTTTGTCACGCACGCTACCGTGATTCCATTTCCAATTTGATAACAATTGGAACATCACAAAACAGCTTCATCGTTTGCTCATTTGCGACGCGTCTGTCCGTCTGCACGCGTCAACAGGTGTGTGTTCCGGCTGCAGTTTTGCAGAGAGAGAGAGAGCGAGAGAGAGAGAGAGAGAGAGAGAGAGAAAGACAGAATTCATAAATAAGTCATGCGGCGGTTTCTGTGGACTTCACAAGCACTGACATCCCGCGGGCTTTCCATTCGAAAAACCAAATGGAGCTCGTCAGCCTCATACGCTCGCCGATAAGGAGTTCCTCCTGATCGAATCCCGAGCCTTTTTCACTCCCTCCTGTCGAGTTTCCCGCTTCAAGTCACTCGGCCACGCGGCCGATTGACAAAATGTCATTTGTTGACATTCACGGTCGTCTCAAAGCAAATAATTAAGCGTTGCATGTGGATAGCGCGACCGTGTTTGGAAACGTACGGTGACTCCACAGCACGCGTATGTTTGAAGTGTGCGGCTCAATCATGAGAAAAGATGATAACTCATGGGATGAATGCACGTTAAAAAAAAAAAAAAAAAAAAAAAAAAAAAGCCACGCTCGAGCCATGCAGTGAGTAAGCGTCGCTCATGGCCCGTGTCTAAATGGTGTATCTATAAAATGTTTGTCGTTTCGGTACTAACTGTTACTATCCAGCCATAACGTAACGCTTGTTTGTATTGAAAAAGAAAGAAAGAAAAAAAAAACCCTCATTGTTGCACCATTTCTCGCCGGCATCACGACGACCTTTCGCCACCCTCACCACACCGCGAAGCTAAAGCCAAGCTTAAACCCTCAGAGTCACCTTTACAGTTTGCCTTTCCACGACACTCCTCTCATACAAGATGACTGGGTAAGCGCATGCTAGCCAAAAATCTCATTAAATCCCACCACAGCCGCTGAGTGCTTTTGCATTATTCATGTGTTTTCCCAAGCACTCTAAAACTGGGTGAATAATTCCACGTGATGTTCAAAAATGCACAGCAAGGTTGCATCCAAGCATATGGTTTTTTTTTTTTTTTTTGGATCCAACAATTGCGACCAAGCCTTCAGTAGCTCACGGGTCGTCGTAAAGCTTAGGAGAGCTGCCTTATAAGTCAAACTGAATAAAAAAAAAGATACCTTGACAGTATTTTAGCGCCGCATGCTTGATAGTATTAATGAGCGCTACATATTTATGAATGCTAGGCTAAGGGCTGGACAGTGCGTCTGTCAGCGGTGTCGCGGTAAACATTTCCGATTCGCGGCTCTCCTTTTCTTCAGTTAGTCAATGAAAAACCCGGCTGTTTGTGGCTATCCAACGGATGTTGGTGCTCTTTCTGGAACATGCTAACATGCTACAAGCAAAAAGCCTCGGCTAATTGGAAATTAGTAATTGGTGTCAAGGAAGTATGATGCATTATGACTGAAGGACTAATTATTTAAAAAATACAATAAATACTCACAGGGTGTCAATTTTATGTTTTCTGATATTCGTGGCAGTGAGTGAAAATTCTGCCGACATGAACATGTTGAAATGCCTTCGTTTAGAATTCCACCAGTGCCAACAAAGCAGTCTTCAGAGGATGAGTGGTTGACTTATTTACGTTCTCATTATACCGTAAACTGATGTTTTTGTCGATGTATTGATCCACTCTCCCTTTTATTCGTCGAGTTCAGGCAATTGAGAACCGTCATTTACAAAGTCAACCTGGCGGCAGACTAAAGCAAAGCGAAAATGAATGCAAATTACAAACGCGTCGGTTACGAGCAGGACAGAGTGGCATGGTGACGTGAACGCGTTTGCAATCTACTTTTGGAGAGTTCACGGTACAGATTCGCAGCGCTCGGCAGTTTGACAAAGTTTGGTAGGGCGCGGTAAAACAAATCAATAAAAACAAATCTCAACATGCGGCAGATGCGGCAGGGAAGTCGGCCATTCCAACAGCTGTTGGGGCTAAAATGTGCACATTGGCCCGAATATGGCGGCAGCTAAACATAAAACATCCAATAAAGTTTTAGAGTTGTCGCATTAAGCGGACAGATAACATAATGATCCCGCTGAGCAACGACTTGCAGGCGATTTAAGTAACATGCACCGGCGTGACAGGTTAGGATGAAACGATGAGCGGCTGTATTAATCTTACACTGATGTCACGGCAAAGACTCTAATTATGACAGTATCACCACCCCCCCCAACCCCCACGATTGGGCACAAAAAAAGTCACGCAATGGCAGGATACTGTATTTCAGCGGGAATTAATGCTAAATTGGAGAGTAAAACAAACTCTTGGCTTTTAATGGAAATAGTTGTCAAGGTATTTTCGAAAAGAAGGTCCCTTCTATTACATACTATATTTTTTTTTTCTTCTTTGCAGCCATTTTCCCATTGAAGCGCCACAAGGACGAGGATGCGCCATCATTGAGTGGAAACTAACTCGGACTGGCAGATGGGTCGAGGGTATTGAGAAAACTGCCACGCGGGTCAGAGTGATGTTAAAATGTCTTTCGTTGGCCTTCTATCGAGAAAAAAAGGGGGAGACCTCACGCACGCAAAATGACTCTACAGTATAAGCTCTAGTTTCAGTGTAATTCATTTGTTAACATATGCTGACTGTCTGGGGTCAGAAGCATTATTTACGAATAAAACATTCAAGAAATAGATGTCACGAATCCGCCGCCTTGACGCCAAAAAGCAATATGTCCCGGACACCGCAAACACAATGAAGCGGAGAAGAATGCTAGCCCGGACGTAAAAAAAAAAAAAAAAAGGTTTTGTGTGGTTTTTCCATTCTATTGGTAAACTAGACACCGCTGACTGCCAAAGGCGAGAACTGGAGCTGACAAACTAAAAATGCTGCGTGCCTTTGCCTGACAATGTTACAAAAGCCTCCCGTCCTCCGGATGGATGACATGTGATGTTATTATCATTGTTATTTTGGGGGGGGGCTCACATTTGACTGATTCTCTCATCCCTCGTTGGCTCTGGCTCTCGCATGGAAAAGCTACCCACGTTTGCTGCTGTAGTATATATTTCGGGTGAGAAAAGAGTGTGTGGGCTGCATGAGTCGGAGGCTTTTTCGTCACGCCGTCCAACTGTTGCGGCACAGCGGTCAAGGAATCTCGGCCCATCAGTGGGGCTGTGACTAAGGCGTGTGGAACTACAGTCTGAGCAGCTGCAGAGGTCGCGGCTTGACAAAGAAGAATGTGATGTGGGTTATGTAGCTTTGCCTAAACGAAAGGCGCTGCAAGACTAAAGCCACCCTTTCTCACAATGCTTTTCGCTCCAAACGGGTGCATCGTCATGGCCTAAATAAGGTACAACCGTACAAAAGCACGACATCGCCGCGTGCGTGCGTAGGGGGCATTCACGCAGCAGTTGCCTGCTTCTCGCATTCACATTATGAGATGTGTGGTGACATTACCACCGACGTCTGGGGCAGTGAGTGAAAAGACTTGCATGGCTCTAAACCTCTTGAAAGGATCCTTTACACTGCAAACATTAAAAGCGAAGCAAGATTAATGAAGAATCTTAAGTCTGGTGCTTCTACTTTTCATGTGACGTGCGCACGCTCGTGGCACTCTAAAGTCCACAGACTGGCTGTCAAATAGGACTCGAACCCAACCTTCTTTTCCCTTCCTGGTATGTCAGGCTTTTTCACCATGACGTGCGCGCACTTGCAGCCCGCAATGAGGCACTCAAAAGCAGTCATGCCAGCGGACGATCAGAACAGAAGCTGCATTGTCGGCGAATAGGCAATTGTGTGAGATAACCTCTGATACGAATGAAGGCATTCAAGTTTTCATCTAGTAGGGGGACCCATGATGGGTCCGAGCCACACAAACAGCCTAAAAGCAGTTTAAAAAATGCACGCATGATGACTGCCGAATGGCTGGCAACCAGTTTCGGGTGTACCCCCGCCGTTGCCCAAAGACAGTTGGAAAAGTTTCCAACTCGCTCGCAAACCATCAAGCGGTATAAATGGAGAAAATGGATGGCTGGATTTTTCTGACGATGTGTCCTAACCTCATTCCTTTAGTCCTAGGAAACGTCGGTAGTTTGCCCAGTTGTGACGTAATCTTAACTTCTTATCAAATCTCTCAATAAAACCCCAGGAGAAAACAACAGTACACACAACAACATGAGCACTAAATTAAGCAAGGGGTGACCAAAGGGCTGGCCTTGAGGGACATTGTTTTGGAAAATAATGACATTTTTGATTCATGCATTTTATATTTTAGATCATATTTCTCTAAAATGTTTTCTATAAACGATGGAGCTACATTTTTTTTTAACGTAAGAATAAGCCATACCACCAGATTGTGTGTGCGCGCGTGTGTGTGCACGTGCGTGATGTCGTGCGACCGTGTCGTGCACACGACAAAGTGTTTGAATCACGGGCAGCAAGGCGCCAGCGCTGAGGTCCTTCTGCTTTCATTTATAATTCAGAGCTGCGCCGCACACCATTTGTCCTCGGCAGAATTACAATTTCATATCTACACTTTCTGGGGAATTGCTTTTTTTCGTGGCTGGGAGGAGGGGGGGGGGGCAAAACAATGATGCCCACCTATACAAGCTCTCGAGTAGTCCATTGTTAAAAGAACTCTTTAGGGAATATGATGATATTTGCCGGGAAATAAATACAGTAAAGAAAGAGTGTGTGAGTGTATGCCTTGACAACCACCCCCCCACCACCACCACCACCACCACCACACACACACACACACACACACACACACACACACACACACACACACACATACACACACACACACACACACACACACACACACACACACACACACACACACACACACACACACACACACACACACACACATACACACACACACACACACACAAAACAATGAGGGCTCAGCACATCCATTTTGTGTGGAAAATCAATATCTCTGCACTGCTTTTGCTGCATCCTATCTTCTTCATTGCTGGTCAAACTTAAATGGATATGTCTAAGACAAATAGAGGTAGAGGAGGGAATAAAAAATAGATCCCACGAATGTACGATGAAAATGATTCTGAAGCGATGAATGGTGGTGGTGCACACATGCAGTTGAAATCTTTCTTGGATGAACATAACATCTTGGAGGTCTTCCAGTCAGTTTTCAAGACGATGCATAGCACAGAGTCAGCCCTGTTACGTGTTTCTAATGACATCCTCCTGGCAAATGACACTGGAGACTACGTGTGTTTGGTTTCATTGGATTTAACTGCAGCATTTGATAGAGTGGATCACAGCATTCTGTTGACTCGTTTGCAGCACTTGGTGGGCATTGGCTGTAGCGCTCTTGAGTGGTTTAGGTCCTCTTTAGCTGACAGAACCTTTTGTGTCAGCCTTGGCTGCTCTGAGTCACGTACTGCTCCTCTGTCATGTGGTGTTCCACAGGGCTCAATTCTGGGGCCTCTGCTGTTCTCACTGTACCTGCTCCCATTGTGTTCCATCTTAAGGAAACACGGTATTTTCTTCCACTGCTATGCAGATGACTGTCAGATCCATGTCCCACTGAGCAAAAAAGACGCTTTCTCATTAAGGCCACTTTTATCCTGCCTGGAAGAAATCCAAACCTGGATGGCACAAAATTTCTTGAATTTCAATGAAAAGAAGACAGAGGTGATACTGTTTGGTCCCAGTGGCCCTTGTGCATCCCATCCTGTAGACTTGGGCCCCCTGCCTCCTTAAGTCAACAGTCTCAAACTTGGGACTTAAACTGGACAATGATTTTAAACACTTGACTGGCAAATTGGTGCCGTTGTTAAATCCAGCTTCTTTCATCTTAGACAGCTGGCTAAAGTAAAACCTCTGCTTTCTCATGAGCACCTTGAGACAGTAATTCATGCCTTCGTCACATCCCGGCTCGATTACTGCAATGCACTTTACTTTGGAGTCAGCCAATCCTCCATTAAGCGTGTCCAGCTGGTCCAGAAGGCTGCTGCTCGCCTCTTGACTGGTACTCGTAAGAGGGAGTGCATAACTCCTACTCTGGCATCCCTTCACTGGCTCCCTATACATTTTAGAGTTCTTTTCAAGATCCTGTTATTTGTTTTCAAATCTTTAAGTAAATACATCGTAGAGTTTGATATACATGTCTGCAAAAAAAAAAAAAAACATTTTTAAAAAACTGTCAAAATAACTGCCGCTTAAATTACATCAGGTGAATAAAAACCTGATTTAGACACGATTGGTAAATCAAGGTCATGCCTTGCTTACAGCCAGAGGTGTGGGCAGCTCCTCGCACTTGCGTAATGAAATAATGACAGTCTGTCAACCTAAAATCAGCTCAACGGCAAAATACTTTTGACTTATCTTGTCACACAGGGACGCACAAATGGACACATAACAACGTGCCATCTTGTTGTTATTGCCGTCGGAATTGATTTGTATGTCTGAAGACACTGTCGTATATATTCATTGCGCAAACACTCAAGTTTTTTTTTTTTTTTTGACGGTAATAAATGAATAGGGACAATTACATGGGCCGACTGCGAGTACAATTGATGTCATTCAATTCATTTCGATGAAAAAGGTCTCAAATGTTTTAATAAAAAGATAATAGAAGTGAATGTGTCTGAAATTTGACGGATTGAGTTGTGGTTAGGACTTGTCATTGTGAGAAAAAGCCTTTGTGAGGGGGGAAAAAAAATGTCAAGATGCATTTGTAATGGAATTGAATTGTATCAAATCGTCACAATAGCGTGACGCAATCTCTGGGAATTTATGTTTTCTGGATGATAGATGCAAAAAAAAAATATTTTTTAATGTGCGAACAACCGCCCACTGAGATTAAAAGTACACTCTGGAAAGTTTGGCATTGAAGTTGAGTTATTTACAAATATAACCCCCCGCACCCCCCAAAAAAATTAAAAAATTAAAAAAATTACCCGGTGGCCAAAATGTAGCTCAACTAGAGTAACCACTACAGATTCACAAATCTATCTATTTGCCCTAAAATGACACAAGCCGTCCAAATAGGAAAGGAGTAGAGTGGTGTGAGTCTTTGCCGCAAGTGTATTTTTCAGGGCAATGTTTTAAGGTAAAACGGAAATGGTAAACTCTTTAGGTTCCATACATTGCGATATATTTATCGTTTAAATGATTGCTATAGTTATCAAAATGTTTTTTTTTTTTTCACGGCGCAGCCCTGTCCTTGTACTCTATGACATAAGATCAGCAATCAAGCAACGCGCAGCTCGTGTGCGGACCGGTATTTTTTCGAACCAGTTTTGATCACCCTGGCACGATACGACAAGGTTTCCGAACTGAATTCTTGCTTGTTTTTTTCAGGTAGTATGCAGTGCGAGAAAAGCTGTGGCCAGAGAAAAGTGGAACCCTCCCCCTTACCTCATCGTAACATTATGGATGCTACCACCGTCATGCAAAGCCACAGAGGGAAGAGATCTGATTTGTCAAGCGAGCTGCAGGCGCTCGCGTGCAGCACAGAGCGTGGCCGCAGCGGCTCGGCCGGGGCTCGTCGCTCTACCTGTCATCGCCGCTTCTGACTCACCGCTTAACCTTTGCAACCGTATACAGCACAACACAGGCTCCCTGTGGGAGGGGTGCACCCGTTAACAGTAAGCCGGCGAGCTCATCTCCCTTCCTCACAGACGAGAGGACGACAACCGCGTATAGATTGCCGATCCCAGATTCTCATTACAGACAGCGGCGTCGAGAATCCAAATCCATCCTACGCAAGCAAACCGTAACGTACCAAACAAAAGGAGTTCTGAACTTGGCTATTACGGCACGCTTATCAATAGAAAAACCCGAAACTCGATACAAACTTGACCAAACGGCTTGGTGGGAATGGCATGACAGCATTGGACCACCTGGAGCGGTTGTCAGTCGTTGCCTTCGGGAACCACCGGAACATACGGCGTTTGAAGACAATGCCGCATTGAAAAGAAACCTGGCGAGCAAGTGGGACGGCTTATAATTACTCGTCAAAGCGTGATTGTTTTGAAATACCAGGTGTTTCGCACAATGACAAGTGCGGACAAAAGGGGAGAACAAAGGGCCAGCCCACTTTGATAGGAGGAGGACATACAGCGAATCGGCCGCGAAGAAATTGCCGTGCGCGTGTTATTGTCACATCCCGAAAGGCCACGCATGGAGACGCTCAAACCTTTCAGTAGAAACGCAACCAACTCAAGCCAGCGTTTGTTCGCCGACCTTTTGCCCTGTAACGGAGATACACTTAATTGTTCTGCCTGTCACTCTAACATCACTGGCATCAATAGATAAAACAAAGAGGCATTATTTGGAGCAAATCAAATCATTTTTCAGAATGTACGGGTGAAATGGGATGATTCTCATTGAACGCCTGATGATTTGTCATGGCACACAGGTTGGGAATCACCGGCTTAACCTGTAATCGTTAAAACGCTCAATGTCATACGTTAAGATCCGAGAGTGAAGCCAACCGTGCGACTTACAAGTGAAGGCCTTGATATTTATGACGAAAGGGCCTCCCTCGGCACCATTTGCGCGCGGCTGTCAATACGCGGGATCGTTACATTCAACTGTGCCTATCGTAACGCAATGGAAGAGGCACGGAAGGTCCCCTGTGTGTTGAGAGCAAACAGAATATATGAGCCCTCGTCCACCGATTTACTCGGACCACCACAGACCAATTCTTTTTCCCTTCTCACCTGGTGAAGGACGCCCTTCTAATTAACGTTGGTCGTCAGTGCTGTTGCCTTCAGAGTTTGAAGCGTTTTGTTGGTACGCATATCGCATTTTTTTATTCACAAGGACGGGTTGGGGGGGGCCACCTAGGGAGAATTGCTGAAGCCGCCTCATTCAAATGCGCAGCGGCAGATAGCCACAGTAGACACCACGGGGGTGTGTAATCTTTCCCGAGTGTTAAGCAGTGTACTGGAGATTATTGACCAGGGGTGGCCAATACTCGGTGAAGCAGAAGACACGCGGAGGGCTACCTGTTTGATATCAATTCCTGATAGAGTTCTCATTTGGATGATTGTACGTCCCCCTCCTTGAGCCGTCACCTTGTCATGGTGGAGGGGTTTGAGGGGCCCAATTATCCTAGGAGCCAAGTTGCCGGAAGAGAGGGGGGGGGGGAATCAATCAATCAATCATTCAATCAAGGAAATTTAGTTCAATGCCACTGTATAGACAGTGTTGAGTAATTAGGCCTTCAATAAATTAACAGGAGCAGAAAGAAAAAAAATTCCTCCAAAGTTGAAATTGCCCTCAAACAATTCAAACAAGTGCGTCTGGCAACGTTACAGATTGACACCTGTCAAAACAGCGCGCGATCAAAGCTTATCAGCGTTGAACATTCTCATGGATTCATGCATTCATAAAAGGATTGTAATTGATTCCTATGGGGGTTGTTCTCAGTTTTAATCAATTCTGACTCATTCAAATTAGTTTTTTTTTTTTTTTTGGGGTCCATTTCAACATTTCAATGGAGTCAGTATACCGTTTGGCGTCATGTTAATCATCGCATCCGGTTAATTACGAGATGGCTTGTGACCCCTTGCGCTATGGAGCTTTCTATTCTAATTCCACGCAACTTTTATGATCGTACTCTTTGTGAACCCGATAATTATTGTCACCACCATTAGAGGCAATAACGCCAGATTTAAACGTGTCATACGCGACTTTGTTACTACCCGCCTGTGGGCGCCTGTGAGGAAGCGCGAGTCAGCCAGCAAACGCAAATAAAGGTCTGGGGGAGGGGAAAAAAAAGTGACAATGTATTCTCATCAAGTGTTACCAAAAATACATTCTCCTGTGTTTTGCAGGAGCACCAGGAGAGGCGACGACGATGTTCTGTGGCCCTTAAGCATCCACCCTCCCATGATAGGTTGTCAACCGCTAAAGCATTTTTCTTACAGCAAGATGCCGCTTCTTGCTCGTGATATTCCAGCATGGAGGATCGTGCTCAACCTATCTCGGAAGAATCCCCGTCGGAGCTCGTGTCCACTATATGCGACAGCGATCGGGAAGCGGCAATGGTCTGAACGTGAATATTAAGTGTAGCGCTGCATGGTCAGCGTTGACGGCCAATGAAAAGCTCTGTTAGGATTATGACATAAATCTGACATCCCCCGCATGAAAAAAGTGAATACTCTTCTCATAGACGACACAAAACCGATTATGTCCGGTTAAAATGCAATCAAGTGCTAAATAAACATTCGGTTGTAGAACGCCAAGCACAGAATGTGTATGAAAGAGAAAAGACCCTTCAGGGAAATCAATGTTTGGCTCGAGTAACTTGTCTATTTTCTAGACCACTTATCCCATTTGGGGGCACAGCAGGTGAGCTCAGTTGAAAGGCGGACCGGACTGATCGCCAGTCAATCAAAGGGAGATTAGGACAGACTGAATTGAGTGCGATTTGATCCCACGCCAGCTGCGTGAAAGGTACATGAACCTCTCGACTACCGATGGTGTCTGGACAGAGCAGTAGTATTTTACACTCAACACTTACTTTGAGATTGCCCACAGTGGACGGTGAGATGAAACTTTCTGTACTTTCCCACCTTTATTTCTTTATTTTTTACAGCCAATTATCTACCAATTTTATTGGCTTCCTACCCACACTAAAAGGCATTTTGCAAATAACTAAGACATACGGAGAATGACTCAATTTGGCACCAGAGCATCATTAATGAAGATCAATGGTGACAGATGAGCGTGGCAAAAAGGACTTGTCTCTGAGGTGGGGGGGTGGGGTGTCACGACTCGCCGTTGTCAAACAGACTGGCGAGCGCTGCAGGTGGCCAAGCGCCCTGGGGCTTGTGAAACAGCCCCACAGAAAAGCGACAACATCATATGATTACCCAGATCACTCTGAAATGCTGGCATAGTCGATTCAAGAATAAGAAGTCATGGTACTGCAATTTTTTTTTTTTTAAACTCAGGGTCAAGGTAGCATGCCGTGCTTTCCTTCAAAGGTTACAGCGCCTTCTTTTTGATCAATTTGACAACATGCAGGAAGCACGTGTGGACCGTGCTTCAGCGAGTAGCAGTGTTCAGTGTGAGCTGGTCCGGCAAGGTGCATTTGTATTCCAGACTCGACTGCTTTGCATGTTATGATTTTGCATTCGTCGCCGAGGTGCGGCACTTAAAACAAGCCTTTCCATCATTTCACGGCATTACCCTATCCGGTGAACACTCATGGCGCCTCAACAAGACATCCAAGCGATGATCTGTTTGTGTTTGCGCCTGATGAGGATTGATGATGCATACTCTCTGCGAGTAATAACATGGCAGTGTTGGTTTTTCCTCGCACAGGTGAGAGAGTCGCAATCACAATACTCCCTCTTTTTGGCGACGCTCCTAATGTGGCAGCCAGCGAGCGAGGCAAGGACTTTCAGGCGACGACACATGAGAGACTTGATTTTGTTGCCTTGAGAGATGACAGGTAATCTGTCTTCCAAGGATGAGAAGGCAGCAGCCGCTGGGGATACTTTTGTTGCCTCCCAAAGAATTTAAAAAAAAAAAAAAAGAAAAAAAAGTGCTTAGAACACAGCACAGTGAAATTCACGAAAGAAACTAATCCCGCTGGTCTCAATGAATGAGATCTCATGAGGAGTACCAACGGTGGCAAGCGGGAGAAGTGCTGATAAATGTCCACTACTCGCCCCAAAACCGAAGCACAGAGAGCCCGAATTGTTCTGTAGTCATGATAAATGTCTCATAAGTGGACGCCCCAAGCCTGCTAAATGCGCTAACTTGACATCCACTCAGAGGCAGAAGGCAGGAGTGGGGAGTGGGGAGGAAAATCAGATGGGTGATTTCAGAACGAGTTCGTGTCGTCTCTTCTAAAGCAGAGTACATACACACACACAACAAAATCAAAGCTAAAATGAGCAATTCTTTTCAGATTACTCATTACATGCCAGATTTGATGTTTCTAAAATATCTTTCTGAGCAATTATCCTGTGGTGAGAGGATAATTCCAATGTATTGAGCCTTCCAGCTCAATACATTACTGTATTTTTGAAAAACCTCCAATTAACCTTCAGAGTGTGTCAGTCCAGAGACCAAACATATAGTCCATTTGAGTCAGCCATACCCCCCCTATAGATGAAAATCCCCTGGAGGAAAAGGGCCCCAACAAAGGCGTGCACGCCCACTCTGGCTTTCCATTGCCGTCAGGAGGAGATGTTTAGTGGGGTAGATTGACAGAGCCTGGGCGACAGAGGTGAAAAACAAGCAGATAAATCCAACTCTGCTTGGCCAGCGCTCCTCTTCGGGCCTATCAATCAGCTAAATGGACAGCTCTCGTTGCAAATTTAAGATTCTCTGTTTCAGTAGTTGGATAGTGACGAAGCGGGCGAGGTGGTGGTCATAAAACTCCGAATACTTACTCCTGATACTTTATCGACAGATAGCCTCTACGCACCAATTAGGTCGGCACGGCCCAGCATATGCATGGAAGAGTTTGTTCTGAGGAGCTGTTCCGCAAACATTGAGTCCTGGTTGACCATGTTAGGCGGCTTTATTGTGAAGGCGGCCCATCGGGGCTGTCGCCTTAAAGGAGTCGGTGCCTGTCGTGGCGGTAATCCTCAAACCCGTTGGTGGACACCAGCCGTAAGGGATCCCGTCAAGCTGAAGAAGACCTATCGGGCATTTTTGGTACAGAGTCCCCTAATATGGGCTGTTGGGTCCCTATACCATCAACGTCAAACAGTGTTGTTGTTTCTTTTTGTGCAGGGGGAGGGGCTACACTACTCTGCAGCATCATTTGCCAACGTGCATCACTCATGCCAATTGGGCACCTGACAAAGGCTTGGAGGCAGATTATTTCAAGAGGCAAGATTCCCCTGTGTGTACTCAAAAGCCAAATGTCCATCTGTGTGAGCGGGGCAGGACAAAAGAGGAGGTTGAATAAAACTGAAACTGTGTGAGTCGCTCCACAAGTGCCGCCTTATTAAATTATCTCTTCGCCTTTTACTGCG
>NW_017805495.1:362043-375385 GCF_001891065.2 Hippocampus comes | reverse complement strand
TGTATTGTTATTCCGGTGAGCGATGGGGGGTGGCGGGAGGGGGGGGGGGGAATGGTGCAAAGTCCGTATGTGGGATTGCGGTTTTGCTTCTCTAAGCAAAAGTGAGAGCACTATGTGGCTGTTTGAAATTGCAAATTGATTTCATTTAGCATATTTTGTATTGCTACAGTCTTTGATAAAGACTGTGAGGCCATATGCAAACTACGCAAGCATCACGCCCGATACAATTGGCCGTCTGAATGTGTATTTTGCAACACCCCATTAAGTCGATACAGTGACGCCGCATCACGAGGCACACCACTTCACCTTTCATCAAGATGACAGACCAGCGACTCTAGAATCAATAAGTTTATCTGCATAACGCCAGGTTGAAAAAGGCAAATGAAAGCACCTGTTCCGTTCCGGCATTGTGACCGCAACGATGTGTGACGGTGGGATTGTTACGCCCCGTGGCATTTTTGTTGAATGGATTGGATGGTTTTGTATTTGCGCTTGAGATTCACACGATAAAGCCAATTTTTGAAGGGGGGAAAAAAAATATATCATTCACATTCAAAAACACAATTTAAATATGTATTATGTGGTATGCGACTCTCAAGCAGACAATTTCACGCCTTGGAGCGTGTTAAATTCCACTCAGTAATGCAATTTTTGCAACAGCTACAATTCATTTCAACCTTACATTGACTCATTATTTTCATTTTGGCGGTGAAAAAAAAAAAAAAAAGTGAACTTTTTATTAAACCTAAAACGTAGCGAGCGAGGCGAGGTGGATGGGACGAAAAATAAGAATAAATTGAACATGAAGAAAAGTTTTACTGAAGCGTTTTCATGACGTTTTGCAGAATGCCCGCACACTCACCGGCCTCCTGTTAAGCATACACTTGCCGGTGAGATGACGAGAGGCAGGTGAAGTATGGCCACCGGTTGTCATGGTAACAACAGCGGGACTCTTGTCATTAGTTGCGCAGTCTAGGTTGCTGATTTCAACAAGAAGAGAAAGAAATTGGGTGTGTACTTTGGCAAAAGCACGTCATAGGGATTTTGTAAAAAAATGTAAAAAATAATAATAATAATTATATCTGCTATAAAGCGGGTTTCTATGTTGCAGTTCATCTGTCCTCTTTACACTGATGTATTTTGCTACGTTTTAAAGTTTTTAGTTCTTCTGTCCTGTCCAGCACCCTTTGCCCACTGTCTCTGTAAAAGGCTGTGTGAAAATACATTTCCACTAATTTTTTTTTTACAGACTAAAGTTTGCAGTCCTACCGTCGCACACTTTATCATGCTTGATAAAATGTCCAAAAACCGTGGGGGCAATTCAAACTGATTTATAGTGTTCTAGTTCTGGTATATAATGGGCTGGGAAAAAACAAGTACAACAACGGAAGTCAGGAAGACCCGACCGAGACAGCGGATTGCACAACCCGTACGTGAAACGATATGTAAATGCTTTCCGTAGGTTTAACCAGCAACTATTTCAAAACTAAGTCACAGATGGAAGAATGGAAAAACAAGGCGAGGACTGAATTTTGTTTGAAATATGGCAACCTCATGGTGAGCCCACCTTAAAGCACTTGTTGACAGTGTTTTTTTTTTTTTTTGTTTTTTTGCACCTTACTCTTCTGAGAAGGCAGAGTACCACCTTACGGTGACTGTGAGTGCAATAAAATGTTGTCAGAGATCATAAAAGCAGTCAGGCAGTAACCTTCAGAAAAACATTAGCCGAGCATCTCCGAGACTAAGCTTCTGGCATTTAGTGAGTTTGTAAAACTGTCTACCCTTTCAGACACACAATGAAATCAATGGTTGATGCATACGATTTGCTGGGCGTTTTTCTAACCCCCCCACCCCCGTCCTCCCCCACCTAAATTTTGTGAACAGAATGACAGTGGGTCTGACAAGTGGCCTTTGATTGCTGAGGTGGAAAATTAAATTGAACTGAAAATCGCAAAGACTCTGCAGAAATCTATTCGAATTAATCAAGAAACCAAGCAAAGATTCACATCATCGATTCAAGCGAGGCCGGTCTTATTTACGCCTTCCTTTTTGCAGCTTGGCAGAGCCTTTTTCAAATAAATAAAAGAAATCTCTTCCACTCTGCAGGAAGAAATTCACAATAAAATATGTGCCTGAATTGTTAAAGAAACTTCCCGTGGCTTTGTTTTTAGACGTGTATGCTTTGCTCTTAGCAGGATAATAAGTTAAAAAAAAAAAAAAAAAAAAAAAAAAAGTGAACCCAACGTGGGGATTGCTGAGAGAGAGCATCATTATGGCCTGGGAACAGCTTCTTCTTTCTGAATAATTTTCAAAAGGTGGAAAACAACCCCATACGCGCGCGCACACACACACACACACAAACACATTGAACAGAACGATTTTTTTTTTGTTTTTTTGTAGTTGCAGTTGTGGAAAACACCCCTTCAACAACTGCAACTACAAACGAACTGTTTGGCAAGAGGGGCTTCTTAATTTTATCCGATGAGTGTGAAGCAGAGAAAAACCAAGCAAACGCATCCTATCCGACTTAGCATTTTAGGCGCAGGGGAAAAGCTAGAATTAGATCCGTAATTGAGCCTATAATAGTTTTGGCAACACAGATAAAGGCATCCTAATGGGCTGAGGCAAATTACTTGGCTCATATAATCAGCAGGGCTTGTAAGGCCGAGACTGGAAGCGTGAGGGCAACTTTACGGAAATAACGATGGAAGGGAAAAGAAGCAAAAATAGCTGGGTTTTTTTTTTCAGACTTTACCCTAAAGAGGGAAGATCCAGGTGACTTCATCTGAATTCCACAACTCTGTCTTCAAAAAAAAATCCTCTACCACCGCCCCATAAACTTGATCTGATCCCTCATTTTGTGGAGTGCTTTCTTTGTGTCGGGAAAAGATCACGATGGCCCCAGTTGACGAATCAAAAAGTTGGCACTGCCCAAAACGAGGTGCCGTGAATCTCCGAAAAATAAACCACCCTCAGCGAATCGAAAGTGATTCCAGATGATGATCGCAGATGGTGCGACCAGGAAAAAAAAGTGCTCGGCGCGTCTCCGGAGGTTCGCACAACAGAGTAGCTGCTCTCCAATTCTCCAAAATAGACTGCAGGCCATTACATATGCAAATAAAAACATGGCTTGAGACCAGTTGCGGGGCTTCACATGCTAAATGACAGCTAATGAGGTGACTGGATAACCGGGGATCGCAATCGCAAGCAAAGTTTCTCGCGGTGACGAATAAACGTGGCATTTCCCATATGAGACTCACCCCATTGCAAAGGAGCGAGCTGCAGGTGCTCCAGGACCAGCTGGTTGAGGACTCCCTCCACGCTGGCCTCTCCGTGGCGCCGCAGGGAAGGGTGGCTTTGTGGTCAAGGGAAACTGCCAAGAAACTTTGTGCCTTATTGATCTGCTTCGGCATCGCACAGAAAGTTTGAGATTGTGTGGCTGCAGATTGCGTGCCTCCAATCGTTTTATTTAAAACCGTGGGCTGGTTTCACAAAAGTCTTGGAGTGACGGGAAACAATGACACTCAAAGCGTGTTAATTCGGAATCTGTCTATTGTCAACCTGGATGACGTAAGAGGTAACATACTGATTCAGTTTCTGTTTTCGTGACACGTCGCTGGTGTCTTATTTAATCTCTACGCCTTTATTAACTGACTGAATTATTTGATCACAATTGATTAGTTTCAACAGAAAAGCAGTTCCAGGCACTCTTTTTGTTCACAGTGTACTGTGCCACCTTAGCAATTATTCTTATGATTTATACTGTGAAGGGACAGCATTTAGTAGGGCAGGTGAGAGTTTGACGTGGAGAGACACAAAAAAAAAAAAAAAAAAAAGATGGCAGCTCCAGCTCTGTCGTGCGGTTGAAGCCAATTTCACATTGAGGACGATGTCACGAACAAGCGGCATCGCGCACATCTGCACCATATAACCCTAAGTCTGATTTTAAATTTTTATTTGGTCGCGTTTTCATGAAAGTCAAAAATATAAGTCTCCAATTGACAGTATATGGCTGACGGATCGTTCGCCGGATCCGCGGTTTGACGCATGCACATGCAGATGCACCTGATTGTGAAAATAATACGCCTTTCAGACTCTGTTGGTCAATAAAATCTGTTTGGTTTATTCTCTCTGCGCAGCTCAGTGCCAAATGTCCCAAGGTGGTTGGGGGAACCGCTGCTTTAAATGACACAAACTAATGTTAGGTTATTACCGTTATTAGCATTCACCTCAAAATGTCAAGGGCTCTTGGTAAATATGTTTTTGTAACCTGACTCCAGAGGTAGTAACAAACTGATCGATATCGCACCGGACCAAATACGGCCATCAGAGAGCAATTATCCAGATAATATACAATGATCATCGAACACAGCTGACATTTGGATGTGGGATATGAGTGAACAACACACTTCGATTAACCTTTGCGAGCTAGCCGTACGGCAAACAAGAACCTTTCGCAAAGCCACGACGAAAACAATGACACTTTGGAACTTAATTCACAAAATGAGTTCCTCGGGGCTCAGGCATCACGTCGTGTGACGACAGCCGTGTGACGACAGCCGGGTGACGACAGCCGTGTGAGGTTGCTTGTCATTATGGATGCAACGCATCTCAAAAGTATTCACAGAGCGTCACTTTCACAATTTATGTTACAGGATTATTCTCAAATGGATTCCAAGTTATTATCGAATTTTGAGGTTCAAGACAAAGGCTGTGAATACTCGAGTATCAAAACACGTTTCCGGCAAGCCGACAGTAACTTCTTGTGACATTTCTGACCCCTTAACTTTCCTCCCAGCAACATCTACGGGTCAAAGGTTTCATCCCGACAACCAAAATAATTGCAAGCTGCCCTTGCTGTTATTTAGATCGAGTCAAATTGCGCACTATGACCAAGCAAGATTTCTTCCATTTCATCAGTAACACAAGCACCGTCCTGATATTGAGTCTCCCCGATTCAATCTGTCCTCGGGGTTACATTACTTATGCAGTACCTACATTCAGAGTGGGACTGATGGTGTATTCAGTTTTCAATAAGACATTCAAACTTTAGCGTCATTATGATGACCTCAGGGCACAGGTGTCAAACTAAAGGCCTAGGGGCCAGATAAAACCCCGCCGCGTGTGTTTATATTGTTTTTACTGCTGAATGGATTTGCTCTTTTGATTGTGGCAAAAAGCTTACCACAGAGTTGCAAATTTTCTTACCCGTATTTATTTTGACCCAATTCCGTCTTCCCCCAAACATATAAAAATAACACGGGTTGCATACTTACAAATTGCTTTGTTAAAAATGTACATAAACGCAACCTAATCAAGCGGCAACCGTGTATTAGGTAAGAAATTGATGCACCTCATTATGATCTTGTACGGACACGATCTATTTTATTTGGTTTGATCAACAACCCTTTGAGGGGAAACTGCGGTGTGGTCCACGACTGAAATTGAGTTTGACACCGCTGCCTTAGAGATTGGACTGCCTCAAAGTCTATCTTCGAGAGGCCCAAAACAACGTCGGCGTGAGTAATGGCTACACGTTAAGATTGACACACGAGAACATCGCTTCACGGTGTCAAAGTGTCAAGCACGGAGCCCATAAGCTCTGCCATCTGTCAGTGCTGAGGAACAACTTCCCCGCTGGCCAGAGGGCCTCCAGATGTAGAATCCAGATGTCTTTTATCACTCTTCAGACTGCCAATGCACATCCGACTCTCCCAATGTACTAGCCACCTTAAAAAAAAAAAATATATATATATATATCACCTCCTCATGAACTGAGGTGGTTCAAGATGCTGAGGACGCTAAATCATGAAGATACAAATAACGAATGATTGCACGTGTTTTGCGTCAGGCAAAAGTTGAGCGAGCCGAAAAGGATATGATGCTCCAACAGATGCCCAGCTTGCTGTTGATCTGGCAGCCCTGAGCGTGCTGTCGCTCCTCCTCCAGCTGTTTGGGGTTAGTGAAGTGAATTGTCTCCTGGTTGGGCATTGGCAGACTCTCAAAGTCAAACTTGTCAACCTGGATGGCCATCCTGGAGGGGGGGGAAGAGTAAAAGAATGATCTCATCTGTCACACCCCTGAACGTATTACAAACCACCAGAGAACAGAAGGATTGATGAAACACATCAAAGGTACACAGAGGCAAAAAAAGATTGCAATTATCGTCTGGTAGCCTTTACAACAAAGCAGCAAAAATGAGATAATGATGTTTCAAAACAATAAGAGGGGTTGGGGGGGGGGGGCTAAACTGCAGGTCTTGCAGCAGAACAACACTCAACCAGTCACCTTTGAAGATTAGTGACACAAGCCTTAGGTCAACGACTGAAGTCCCATTTTCAAACGAGTGCTGCTTTTTCCATTTTTCAAACACATCGCACACACCCGTACTAAAAATACAACAAGGCAAACGGACACCGACTGGCCCGGCCTGTGGGGGGGCTGCTGGTCTTTCTGGACAAGTAATTACCAAGAATAACGCTGTTACATTTGCACTTCAAACAAGACCAAACACTTCCATTAACACGAGGGAAGCGAAAAGGTGAGTGCATTTTTCCTGGAACCTGCATTAGTCAGATTTTCATGAAATCCATTCATGACAGATTTCCACTCCTGTGACGGGGACATAGGCCACATTCTAGATACGCCGTAGTTTATAACTAAGCAAACAAAGCAGTTCAGTCCTAATTAAAGGAAAATTAAAAACCCTTTACAAAAAGTTTTGAGTTTTATTTCACTGAGAACTATGTCGTAAACAATTGGGGAGATAGCGTTAAACAAGGCACAGAGATGCATTTGGGACCCAGCAAGCGCCCCCCCCCCCCCCGCCAATAAATCCATTTCAACGCCTTGGTTCGGATCAGCGTTCAGCCGGCCGTTAGCTAGCCAAATGCACCTCAATCCTGAAAATACATCTCTCTTTCGAGGGTTCACTCGTGTAGCCGCTTTAGAGTGCCTCATTGTCCATTCTCCGTTTCATTAATTTTTCAGCCAGTTTTTGTCGTGCACTAAACACTATGGCTCAATTACTCCAGGCAGCTGGTATAGAAACTTTTATTTTTTTAAATCGATTAATTGTTCATTTTTGCCCCAAAATAAAATTTCCTCGAATGCCAAGTAACAATAACGGCTATAAAAATAATGCTATCCCATGAGGGACCAATTCCTTTCTGTAGCTTCCCGGAAAGATCAACCAACTTGTTACGCCAAGAGAGAAGCACCAGGCCAAAGTTTGCAAGCACAACACGTTATCATCTCTTCCCAGGGACATGATTTTAGGGTTAGGATTAGGCTATCGCAGACCAATCTAAACCGTTCTGAGACTTTCAATAACAAATTGCGTGCTGAAAAATGGCCACCGAGGAACGCGTCTGCGGCAAGCGCTGCGGTGGATTTCACCTCCTCGTCTCGCCCGATTACACCTTTCGTGAGCTTTTACTTCTTCGGCTGAGGAAGGCGCGCGGGCGGCGATGAGACGGATGAGCACTTAGCATCTCGATTTTCTTAAAATGATTGCGCACAAACGAAAGCCAAATTTGCATCCAGTATGTAATTTCATTTGTCTATGAAAACAGATCCTAGTTTCTTGTCGCTGCGCTTACCAAGCTCACTGTGTTTGGAGCCCGTATCTCATTGGCATTTTCATGACTCCCAATGAGTTTTACGGCAAGCCCGAGGTGATTTGAGTCAGCTGAAGGCATTCATCAGCAGATCCAATTCAAAGATCATTACTCTGGCTATTTTTGCTTTGATGAAATCCATTCAAGGCCGCGCCATCTCACACGATTCACAGAACCTTTTGTTTGCCGACAGTCCTTTTCAAATGCAGAGGTGCTCCGACTTCATGATGTTGGGCAGGCACTCGGGAGAGCTGGCGGGTGAAATGTTAACAATGAACACCGCGCGTCAGCAGGCAACAGCTGCCACATAGGAATTGATGCACAATCTTTTATTTGTAACATTAGATGTTGAAAAGGTAAAAAGAGGCTGGGTATCTTAAATCGTCTTTCTCCATTAAAATGAATGGAAATGCCATTAATTCTTTCCAGCCTCCCAGAGATCCCAACAAAAATGGGTTTGTACTGTTTGCTGTTTATTGTTTAGGGTTTTTTTTTTTTTTTAATTATAAAACTTGCACTCTTCATATTGCGCTTGGGGCAGTATCAGACAGATATACTGTGCATTGATACAGTCAGTCTTCAGCTCCTCAGTAAGCCGTAGTAATATTGATTTTCTCTTCCTCCTCCTTGCTGAGGATAAAGAATATATGCAGCTGCTTACGTGTACATACTATTTGTTCAGTTTATGGCGATTTGCTTCTTTTCTGGCAAAGATAGGTTTTTTTTATCAAGCTGTGACTATCAAATATTTTAGAAGAAATTAAAAATTATTTTGCATTAAAGTGTATTACAAAACTTTTTTTTTCCCCTCAGAAACAATGGCACTAAAAAGAAAAGGCACTAAACAATCTCTTGATTATTAAAATAGTTGGCAATTAATCAGTTAATTTTGACAGTTGTATTTATTTACTTATTTGTTGTACAAATATTTACCATTGACTTTACTACTGCATTAGCATAGTGACAGAGTAACAAAACATTCACACAGTGTAAACCGCGGACACACTGCCATAACTTACTGTGTGTAGATGTATTTGCAGCTGGTTATGAAGAAAGTGAAAGGTAGTATATGCGTTTTCGCTAATTCCTGGGAAAAGTCACTCACCCAAAAAAGAAGTTGCTGATGTCGCGGTCACACATCTATTTGGAAAAGCACACACCTCAAAAAGCCGCGCAACTCGACAACATGGTGTCCGCCGGGTGTGACCTCTGACACCGCGCTTCTAATTATCGCCATCTCACAATAATTTGGCGGTAATGCCGGTCTAATGGCAGGGATAACACCAGCTGAGAGGGTCGCTGGGAAGCGACCCGTTGCTAATTAAATGTCGCGTTGCCTTTCAAACAAAAGTACATGATGATTATATCAAAGCATACGGGCTCACTTTCATTTCTGAAACGTTGCCACTGCCAAGCTGAAGCCGCAGATGGCAAGGGAGCACACGTTATTGACAGATCGCTGGGATTTCTGTTTGGCCTCTTTCGACAAAGGAAAACACACAATGGATGATTGCATGTTCTGAGGTCAGGGGGTTCGAATCTGGCCTAAGACCTGTGTGGAATTTGCATATTCTCCCAATGCCACTTTAAGCACGGGTTTGCTTCGACAATCCTCCCATTCTCCAAAAAAAATCACTAGTTCATTGTCTTTCGGGGTAAATGAGTGGCTCGAGATGTGCCCGGCAATTGACTGGGCAACCAGTCCACCGTGCATCCCGCCACTCACGAGCAGTCAGCTGAGATAGGCTCCAGTTCACCCGCAACCTAAGTGGAGATAAGTGCTACAGGAAATTGATGGATGGATTTTATATTGGCTCGAGAGTTGCTTTTCTTCAAAAGCAAAACTCAGACATGGGGCTCAAAACAGTTACGGTAAGCAGAAAAATCCACCTGTTTTCGTGGGCGGCCATTTTGCCTTGTCCAGCCACTTGCTGTCAATCGAAAAAGACATCACAGTGCGAATGGCAAGTGGCCAAAAGCTGAAAACGGGCGAGCCGTGATGTCATTTTTTACACATGCCCCTGAATAGTGAGTAACAACTGCATCCTGACGCAGCCCAGTGTGGAACACAAAATGATTTCCAAGCAGCATTTCACGACACCCCTTCCTCCATGCATCTTCTCGATGTGATAATGCCGCAGGGGAAGAAGCCGTGAGCTCGCAGAGTGAGCGTATGCATGTTTTCATTTGGGAGGGCTATTTTTAGCTCACGTGCGAGAGCTTAAGGGCGGAGATCCGTGGAGGCCTATGCAGAGGCAGGCGAGAGCGAGCTTCTATTTTTAGACTGCGGCCGACTCCGTGTAACCCTTTGTTTGCGGTGGCCCTCCCTCAGTCTCCGCCTCACTCAATATGCTGAGCTCCATCCAAAACAAATCCTCACAGCCAATTACGGAACGCACCGGCGCGTCCAAGGAGGTTACTCTGCAGACAATCTTCTAATGCGCCGGCTGTCATTAAAAGTCAGGGGCGGCAGACTATTACGAGGGCTGACAAGAGTGAGCTATTTCTGTTTGTGCTGTTAAAAGCCAGAAGGTTCGTCTGGGGGGGTGGTTGGGTGGCGTGACGCGCAAGTGAGAGGCTTGACAAGTGTTGAATGGAGGCGATATCATGCAAGAAAAGCCACAGCTGGATTTCGAGCGGGGATTTTTGTGTGTGTGTGTGTGTGTGTGTGTGTGTTTGTTTTCAGAAAATAAACAGTGACAAATAATACACGTCTGATCCAAGAATACCGCTCGGGGATGATGGCTTTGCCGTAGGCTAGATCAAATCACAGGTGATTGGAAAAAGATCCTGCTGTGTGTCAGTCTTCTTGAATATTTAAACGGAATGGAGACAGGAAGCAATTGGCAGACGCACAGCACGTTACGCCAAATGACTAATGTCAGTAATCTGTGACAGATGGAGCAACTCTGCGACGACTATGTTCCTCTGTAATATCACGGTTCGTTGTTTGCGTTCTATCGCCGAGCAGAGAGATTATACTGTATGCCTAAGTGTTCTGCAGCACGCGTGTGCCAAAATAGTCGCTGCTTGGGGGTTAAAACGCTTTGAAACAGGTTGTTTAATTAAATATGGCCTTTCTGTATTGCAGATGTTTCCTTATCACAGGTGGGTCTGGAATGTTTCTATGAAGAGAGAGGAGGGGGAAAAAAAACCCCTCCTGATGTTATAGCAGGTCCAGCAAACCTCATCTCACTGGCACCAATGGGGGTAATGCACACCTCCGGGAAGGTACTGTCTTCCCAGTATTTGCTGAAGGGAAAAAACAGACATCAGTTGGGCAATGTGGATCCCCGGAAGACATGCACAGGTATTTTTTTTTCTTTTTTTTTTTTTTTATTGGACACGACACGGCATATAGTGCATGTAATGAGCACTTCATAAATTTGAATGAGCGTGAGCGGTTCATGTCCAACTGGGACTTACTGAAGACGGACGGGATAAGTGACTGCAAATACATTATGTGCCTCTCAACGACAAGGAGTGAAGGTGGTCACCATGGAAACAAGCTTTATTTGAAAAACCCGTGCGCCGAGGTGTGGCCGCACGCGTGCGCACTGATGCGTCAATGCTAAAAGCGAATGAGGAGCGAAACGAAAAAAGGAGAAAAGTGTCAGAGGTCTATTGTATTCGACCATTTTTGTACTGTAAGATAAGAAAATAATATTTCGTGCATCGGTTTAATTGTATTATTCAAACAAATTATTTAAGGTTGTATAAATTAAATGTAAATGTTGGGAGTGGGTTTTTTTTTTTTTGTATTTTCAATAATGGAACCACGTTGCCGAGGTCACACATTGATGTTGGACAAGATGGGTAGTAACCTGTCAGTCTCTGCTCTAATACACCCAAAGGTGTTCGATCAGGTTGGGGTCAGGACTCTGTGCAGGCCAGTTAAGTTCATCCACACAAAAACTCTCTCATCCATGTCTTTATGGGCCTTGCTTTGTGCACCGGTGCAAAGTCACGTCGGAACAGTACCAGGCAGTCTCTTGTGCTCCCTTCAGCAATGCCATGACCTTAGCAAGTTTGGAAGCTAAAACTCCCATTCTGTTTTTTTTTTTTGTTTGTTTTTTTTTTTTTTATTTTAAAACACTAAAATAGATGTTAACGCTTCATTCTTACTATTGATACAATTTAGCACGTGGATGATTTGACAGAATCATTATTCCGGCTTGTCGGGCTCAAAAGCCTACCTTTGCACATCCAGGATACTCCAGCAAACGTCTTGAGCTCGACATCTCATTCATCACGAGGCAGGAGCAAAATATCAAAACGACACGGCGGTCTGACGTGCAGCGAGAGGGACGCGTGGGGAGGCGCGAAGCCACGCGTGGCTCACCAGGTGGGAGAGCCGCGAGCCTATGGCCTTGTATGCAAAATGCTATATATCGTGCGAGACCATTTTGTTGGTGTAACGACATGAAGCGTCTGCGCACCTCTTACAGCATGATCATTTTCCGAAGCACCGTTGTGTCAGACCAGCGCTACTTTCTTGAATTTGCGCTTGCGCCACTGGTTACGTCCCGATGTAGAATTTATTTACGGAAGGCTTTTATCAATGACAAATGACCAAGGCTACAGGTAGCACATCAGAGATGATTTGCTGGTGACAGATGGTCCTGAAAGAATTTATATGACTTAGACTTCCGTATCGGCACAGTTGATTGCTGTCTTTATTTAAATTCTAGACCTAAGTGCTCTCGCTGAAAAATTAGTGCAATACCCTTGCAGCAATGTTGCATTTGGTTCTGTCACTTAAAGTATTTATTCCTTTCCCTTGATAGAACGCTGACCGTCCCTTTCTATCGTCACTGAGTAATTCCCCCTCATACAATAACATTCCACCCCTGTGGGAAGAGGCTTATGAGTCACCGCGCCTGCGTCCGTTCCGTTCGCGGGGCGCACCGGAGAGAAAATACTGACAGTAATCATAATTTGCCACTCACCCGTGCGACGACAAGGTTGCGGCGAGGGGGTGCGAGAGACAGGCTGAGGTCGTTTACAGACACTGCGAGATATTTCTGGGTGCACGGCCAGCAAAACGTTACGTGAAGACATTGGCGGAAACATGGAATACGCGCCGACCGTCCACATCCGTCACGTACAGACGCTTCAGGAAGACATTTGCCTTTTTTAGTTGTCCTCCCCCCAAAAAAATAAAAAATCTGGAGATGTTTTCCGATGCTAAACGGGGAGAATTTTTCATCATTGCACGTGAGCCGAGCACAGCAGTGAATTTCGATAACTCGCCAAAGAAAACCAGAAGAGGCCAAACAATTAACTCATTCACTCCCAAAGACGTTTTTAAACGTCTTTTCAGACTTGGTCCAGATTGGCTGGTACTGAATGAGTTAATTAGAACAAGGAGCAAAAGGGTTGGACTAAGTAGATTCTTCGGCAACCACATAAACATGTAAATTACGCCAGAGGACCCGCCTCCCAGATTTTGTGGGAGTGCCGCAGCCTGGTCATCATTTTTTATTTGGAGTTCTTCTTACCTTTGGCACTCGCTGGCATGGAGAACTAGGTCCTGGTTGTTCTTGGCACTGACGGTGAGCTCGTGTTCCGTTGGGTTGAAAATATCCAGCAGGAGATGGCACTGGCGGGTGCTGTGGGAAAGAAATGACCCCAAGTATTCGTGAATGTTAAGTCAAATACAAATGAACAAAGTACGGCAGGTTCACACTGGTCGGTGAGCTATTTGAACGTACTTGCTGACA